>NC_142944.1:54921095-54923595 GCF_046866305.1 Octopus bimaculoides
TATACAGCTAGAAAACTATTATAAAATAACCACCAAAGGACTGCAAAAATACCTACTCCAGAAGCAAGGAAAACTAATACAAATAGCCACAAAACACAAGCAAAACAAAAAACTGTTTTCAGTATTTAAGGAAGCTGACAAATACAAACAAGAAATCAATCTACCTAACAAATGCGAAGAAGAAGAAGAAGAAGAAACAACAAAAGCTATAAAACAAATGAACTCCAAACTAAAACTAGAACAGCAACGGACCATGATAAAACGATGGCAAGAAAAGCCCCTACATGGTAAATACTGGGCTAAACTAAATGCAAAAGAAATAGACAGAGAAAAATCCCAGCAATGGCTGAGAAGCTCAGGACTCAAAGCAGAGACTGAAGGATTTTTAATTGCTCCACAAGACCAAAGTCTCCCCACCAGAAATTACCAAAAACATATAATGAAAAGAAACATAACAAGTAACTGTAGAATATGTGAAGATGGACAAGAAACAAAAAATCATATTACCTCATGGCTGCCCAGTCTTGGCTAAGAAGGAATATATTCACAGACACGACAGAACTGGGACCTATATACACTGGAAGCTATGCTAACACTATGGAATAACAACAGAAAAAAGATGGTATAAACACACGCCAGAAAAGGTCACAGAAAACGAGAAAGCAACCATACTCTGGGATATGCCAATACACACAGATAGAGAAATTAAGGCAAATAGACCAGATATAGTTGTCAAAGATCATGAAGAAAAAAAATGCTTTCTAATTGATGTATCAATACCAGCAGATGACAACGTTTCTCTAAAAGAAATGGAAAAACTTTCAAAATACAAAGACCTGGAAATAGAGATAACTCGAATGTGGAATCTAAAAACAGAAACGGTTCCTATCATAGTAGGTGCCTTAGGTATAATAAAAAAATATTCAGACAAATACATAACAAAAACACCAGGACTTACAAATATATATAACATACAGAAAATTGCACATCCTGCGCAAAACACTTTCAATACAGTAACCATAAGAGCACCACAGCAAACCACAGTATATACCCAAGGCGCACAGAGCTGCGCTCGGTAGTGAAGTGAAAGCACGTTATAAAAAAAAAACTACTGTACAATAATAATAATAATAATAATAATAATAATAATAATAATAATAATAATAATAATAATAATAATAATAATAATAATAATAATAATAATAATAATAATACTAAGAGAATGTTATCGCAGGGTGAGAGCAATACTGAAGACAGAGCTGAACGCGAGAAACAGGATCGAAGCGATCAATGCTCTAGCCATACCAGTCGTGACTTACAGTTTCAACATCGTTAACTGGTCAATTACTGAAATATGTAATGTTGACAGAAAAATACGAAAACTTTTGACAATGCATAGAATGCACCACCCTAAGGCAGATATAGAACGTCTTTATCTGCCAAGAAAAGAAGGAGGCCGAGGACTTTTACAGCTGGCATTATCAATGAAGGTAGCCACAATTGGCCTAGACACCTATCTGAAAAACTCTGAGGACTGGATGCTAAAACTTGTCTTAAAATATGAAAGCAAGAAAGCATTTTACTCAGTAACAAAACAGGCAAAGGAATATCTAAGTGAATTCCAATTGCAACAAATTCAAGAATTAGACGAACTAGAAAAACCTGCAGAAAAGCTAAGCGCTTGAAAACCCGTGCTAAAATTGCTGCCGTAGATATTATGACTGAAAAATGGCATGGAAAACCTCTCAATGGCAAATACCCAAAGAGAGCGAATAATGCAGATATTGACAAAGCCCTTACCCATCAATGGCTAATGGCCTCTGGCTTGAAATCAGAAACAGAGGGGTTTATCATAGCAGCCCAAGATCAATGCCTACCTACAAAGAACTACCAGGCCAACATATTAAAGAACGGCAGCTCCCTATTATGTCGTATATGCCAACAACAAAATGAGACCATCGATCATGTTGTCTCCATGTGCAGTCTGCTTGCGCCTACAGAGTATCTCAACAGGCATGATAGAGCTGCACAATATATTCACTGGGTAATATGCAAAAACCTGGACTTGCCCCATTATAAAAACTGGTGGGAACACAAACCACACCCAGTACTTGAAAATGATCACATTGCACTCCTCTGGAACTTCACCATTCAAACTGACAGAAAGATAGACGCAAATAGGCCAGACATCATACTGAAAGACTTCAGACAAAAATCATGCCTCCTCATTGATATGACTGTCCCAATCGATATAAACGTATTTGTCAAGACCTACCAAAAACTGAGCAAATATAAAGATCTTGAAATAGAAATTAGCAAAATGTGGAATCTGAAGACGAAAACAATACCTATTGTCATAGGTGCCCTGGGAATGACAGCGAAACGTGCTGATTACTACCTAGATCAGATTCCAGGAAACCCCAAAATGGCTGAAGTTCAAAAGATAGTGCTCATGGGAACTGCCCATATCCTACGTAAAATACTGTCTATGTGATCTCAA
>NC_142944.1:54928595-54943595 GCF_046866305.1 Octopus bimaculoides
AAATATATATATATATATATATATATATATATATATATATATATATATATATATATATATATATATATATATATATATATATATATATAGGCACAGGAGCGGCTGTGTGGTAAGTAGCTTGCTTACAAACCACATGGTTCCGGGTTTAGTTCCACTGCGTGGCACCTTGGGCAAGTGTGTTCTACTATAGCCTCGGACCGACCAAAGCCTTGTGAGTGGATTTAGTAGACGGAAACTGAAAGAAACCCATCGTATATATTTATATGTATATATATGTGTGCGTGTGTGTTTGTGTGTCTGTGTTTGTCTCCAACATCGCTTGGCAACCGATGCTGGTGTGTTTACGTCCCCGTAACCTAGCGGTTCGACAAAAGAAACCGATAGAATAAGTACTAGGCTTACAAAGAATAAGTCCTGGGGTCGATTTGCTCGACTAAAGGCGGTGCTCCAGCATGGCCGCAGAGATATATATATATTTACATATGAAATGAGAAAGAGAAATATGTGTGCATACATATGTACTGATACTTAGACAGTCAGACACATTCATATAACTACACATTCTTATATATATATATATATATATAAATTAACAGAATGGGATAAAATTCAAAGGTTGCGAATAGTTTTCAGAACATTTATAAAAAGGTCTTACAGCTGTTTTCGGGATATTTTGTATATTTCTTCATCAGAGACGGTGCGAGTGAATGTTTAAATAATAGCTATTATAGAGAAGATATGAAATACAGAGTGAAATGGAGGAATGAAAACAGACGTGATATGTATATATATATATATATATATATATATATATATATATATATATAAGGAAATGATTGTGACTTCGACATATATGTATGCTATTTACAGGACAAAAGAAATTAATGCTATATAGCAGAGTTCTATCATGTTAAATACAGTAGTAGCATTGAGTTGCTGATTTGTAATGTTGGTCTGATGTCTGATTGACTTAATGTTGGTGCGGAGCATAGTAGTGTTGTTTTGTATGATAATGCTGGTGTGCTGCATACTTGTGTTGGTGTAGTATGTGGTAGTGTTGATGTGCAGTGTATTAAGTTTTTCATGTATAGTAGTGTTAGTGTGCAGTGTATTGTAGTATTAAGCTTTTGTCTAGATGCCTTAGTGTATTGTATATCAATATATATTAATTTTTGCATGGCTGTGTTTTGTATAGTGTGGTTTTAGATTTTGTGAGATGTGTCATGTGTGTTAGTATTACCAGCTTATAGTATATTATATAGAAGTAATTTTAAAGATTCTTCGAATGCTTTATTTCATTAATATTTGAGATAACGATAATTACAATTTGTGGAGAGCTGTACCCTTAAGATATCATGAAATATATATTTTTTTTAATATAATCAAATTAATTTCCAGAGATATAAATTCTGAATACAGTCATTGTGTAATATCAAAAGACATAGTAACTATTTAAATTACATGTTGTGTGATGGCATGTATAACTTCATATGGGAGCGAATGGTAAGAATTAAGGTGTATATTATGTTAACTGGGACTGAAATGGAAATAGCGATATCTAAAACAAAGAGATAACATTAACCACAACAATAAGAACACAACAGTACCAAACCTAATAACATTTATATGATCTAAAACAACAGTTACAACAATAAAGGTTGTACAGGTCTAGTATTTTATGAAGTGCATACAACTCCTTGAGTCAAACTCACTATAACGCAGTTATTTCCTTTGTGGAACTAGGGTGACAGAACTTCGGTATATCTTGCGGCAATTTTGACGTGAAAATCATACAAGGGCACAACCAAATCCAACTCCAAGTCCAGCAAAATGATTCTTTACAAAATTGTACGGTAAGTATTCAAGAACCGCAGTGTAGAATTGAGGGACTTCATCTTGACAGACCGAGCGCAGAAACTAAAATATTTATTGTGAACATCAAACACATACAAGGAAATTATTTAGCCTACGAACACGTGGTCAACATCTGTAACATTAAATACAGTTACAATGTAACGATAATTTCCCCTACCGGACTCATTGTATACATTGAAATGTCAATAAAATAAACACACCACATATAAAATCGAATAATGTAGAGAAAAATATTATTATTATTATTATTATTATTATTATTATTATTATTATTATTATTATTATTATTATTATTATTATTATTATTATTATTATTATTGAGTGAGAGAGCAGTGCATGCCATCAAAGTGACACTGGGGTAATATATACGAAGCCCAGTATACTCATAATGACTACCAATTCGATAAGGATACATCAGGCACGTGCATCACAGCTATAAGTGCGTGACATGTTGATCTCATATCAAGATTAAAAAAACCGCATGATCTTGCAGGTGGGCCCAGTCAGTATTTTCTTCAGGTCGAGCAGCCCATCCCGCTCAAAAGGTACCTGAATAAGGGTTGTTTGAGAATGCTGAACGAAACCCCCGTTTGAAGAGGTGAATTATTCTAACACCTAAGGGCTTCACATATAGAAAAACCTTAGGGAGCTGGTTAGGTTTTCTGCATGTGAAGCCCTTAGAGGCTAAATTAGAGTTAGTTTAGCAAACATACCCCTCATGTTTTGTTCAAAAAGTAAAACGGAGTACGGGAATTATTCTTCCACTGAAAATATGAGTCAGTTAACCGCAGAACAGAACAACCAAATTGTAAGTCATTATCAACTGCAATAACAACAACTACAGCAATAACAACAACAACAATAACAATAGCAACAACAGCTGAAGCAAGAATAACAACAAGAGCAGCAGCAGCAGCAGCAGCAGCAGCACCCCCGCCAACAGCAATAGCAACATCCACAACATATCAACGAAAATGTATGAAATTAATTTGCCGCTGTTAGAAATTTCAGAATTCTCATAATAGGAGCAATAAAATAAATCAATGACAACGAAAAGCAACAAGAACATCAGCTCGAACACTTTCACCGTTATCACGACCACCAGTGGCAACAACGAGCCCACTACCATTATCATTAACGAAAAAGCAAAAACAAAGAAAAGGAACCATACAAACCTGCTGTTATCAGTTTTGCCGTCGCAACATGGTAAATAAGTCAAGCAATTTTTATAAATGAAAATAAATAAAAAAGTGCAAAACGTATGTTGGCGAAATATGGAAATGAATGCCCTTAGAACAGTTCAGCAAGAAACTAATTCATGGAGAATTCTATGCAAAATTAAAAAAAAAAAAGAAGTAGAAGAGCAGAGAAGGCAAGACACTAACAGATAGAAAAATTATCTTCAACCAATTTGGAAGAGCAAGAATATATTTATAGCAAAGAAAAAAATATGGGACTGTCGAAGTGAAGTTCACATCAGAGGAAAAGGCAAAAAGGCAGTCAATCACCACATTAACGAGTGATCCCCATTTACCTTCATTCCCATTTATTATGGTCGAAGGGTATTTCACATAAGAAAAATAAATATACCACCAAAAGTCAACCACTGCTGGGTAGTGGAAGCGGTTCTCTAAAACAAAATAGAAAACAGTATTCTGCAGATACTGAGAATTTCGGAAGCAGAACTGGTTAGGGCAAGGTATTTTATAGTTAATACAGGTGGATCAACTAAGTGCCGAGGTCATCCTGGACTTCATAATCCTGACAGGTGGCAGAAAGTTTCACGTGGCTGTTGAGGGTAGAAGGCCAAGATATCACCTGTGTGGGGAAACAAATCACCTCGATGCCTTTTACTCGCAACAAAGGAAATAAACATTCGTGCCGACGACCACCACTATCATCATCACCACCACCACCACCACCACAATAAAAACCACAACAGCAAAAATGGCAGACTCTGCATTAAAAGAGGCAGGTGGCCACATCACCAACAATAAGACTGAAACTAACAGCTGCGAAACAGCAGCAATAACAATTATTTCAGCATCCACAGCAAGAACACCAAGAAGACAACGACGACGACGACCATGTCCTGCAATGATGAGGACAGTGAGCAGCCTAAATGGCAAACGTTCACCAAAATCAAGAAAGAGAAACAAAAAAAGGCCAACACAAAAATCTGGCAAGTACGAACAACTGGGAGAGAAAACTTTGAGGGACAATGCTTAAACACCATCCCTAACCACAGCTACACTAACATGGTCAGAATAATCCCCATCACTACCACAACCACCACCATTATTATAGACACCACCACTATACGCACAACTTAATTTACACACAACAGTCTAATCACAAATCCCAATACGAAGAAAATTTAAACATAAGCTACACTGCCATAAACCCGACCAGTAAAGCACTAATGGAAAACATGTACAACCATACTGACATCACTCAGAGCAATTTCATCCCATCGACAACCAACATACCTACACATATAAAAACCATAAGCACAGAAATACAACGAAACACATTAAAAAGCAAATACCTTGACTGGGTAAGAAATTTTATAAGAAACGTTAACAAACAACTTTAGAACGAGCAGCTTATAGAAACGCTTACATCCAACCAGAGGGACGGAACACTTACCCCGCGTCCCTCACAAAACTACGGTAAGTCTCCGTCTCATTCCTTGTACAACATGGCCTTGCTCAGAATAGGCAGTATAAATGTAGGTAGCCTGTGGTTGCTGTGGAAACAAGACCAACTACTCAATGACCTTAGGTCACTAAGTGTAGATGTCGTGGGTATCAATGAAATCAGACTCCCAGAACTACAATTCTTCAACACTAAGCACGAAGGATGCATTTTCAGAGTTACGGCACGTATTCTAAAGACAAGAGGGAACTAAAGACGCTCGACGGGCTCGTGTGAAAGAGGCACAACGTGCAGACATCTTCATTTCGATCTTTGGTAGACCAAAATGGGCTCATGGTACTCGAGCCCGAGCAGATATGTGTGGCATTTCAGCTGCGCTTTGCTCAACTATTTGGAATGAATGGCAGTCCGGAACGCAGAAATAAACTTCAGTGCCTACCTCTACGGTATGCCATGATTTTGACAAATGGAGCGGAGTGTTGGAAAAGGACAAAACAATTGCGGAAATAAGAGATACGATGATGGGTTGCACGGTAGGGGAGGGGTATCAGCTACACTGCCACAAACTGATTTGGATAGTCAGATATAAGAACTGTTGTTGTTCTTGTAGAATTTATATTTGTGTGATAGCGGGAGTGGTGGTTTGTTGTTTGGGATAGTGTGGAGGTCGTGTTTGTTTCACTTTTCATTTATTCCCTATCGTTACTGTTGCGGCTACTTCTCTCTCTCTCTCTCTTTTTTTTCTGCTGATGTTATCTGTGATTTGTGTGTCAACCATATCAGTTAGTGGTAGGAAAATAATGTTTAATGACTGTTCCAACAGCCGTCTCTTCCCCCGATTTGGGAAGCCTTGTTATGATTTTTTGTTTTGAAATATCAAAATCTAATTTCTAAAGATCAAAATATTTGCACCTAAAGGGCAAATTTGTAGCCAAACCAGTTCTGTGTAAGCAAAGCAAGAGAGCTTATTTAGTAACAATCCAATAAAAATATTTCAAAACAAAATGATAAAACAACAAATTTCAAAGAAAACTTACGAGTCTAATATAAATAATAATAATGATGATGATAATAATAATAATAATAATAATAATAATAATAATAATAATAATAATAATAATAATAATAATAATAATAATAATGATAATGATAATAATAATAATAATAATAATAATAATAATAATAATAATAATAATAATAATAATAATAATAATAATAATAATAATAATAATGATAATAATAATAATAATGATAATAATAATAATAATAATAATAATAATAATAATAATAATAATAATAATAATAATAATAATAATAATAATAATAATACAGTTTCAACATCGTTAACTGGTCAATTACTGAAATATGTAATGTTGACAGAAAAATACGAAAACTGTTGACAATGCATAGAATGCACCACCCTAAGGCAGATATAGAACGTCTTTATCTGCCAAGAAAAGAAGGAGGCCGAGGACTTCTACAGCTGGCATTATCAATGAAGGTAGCCACAATTGGCATAGACATCTATCTGAAAAACTCTGAGGACTGGATGCTAAAACTTGTCTTAAAATATGAAAGCAAGAAAGCATCTTACTCAGTAACAAAACAGGCAAAGGAATATCTAAGTGAATTCCAATTGCAACAAATTCAAGAATTAGACGAACTAGAAACACCTGCAGAAAGAGCTAAGCGCTTGAAAACCCGTGCTAAAATTGCTGTCTTAGCTATTATGACTGAAAAATGGCATGGAAAACCTCTCAATGGCAAATACCCAAAGAGAGCGAATAATGCAGATATTGACAAAGCCCATACCCACCAATGGTTAATGGCCTCTGGCTTGAAATCAGAGACACAGGGTTTTATCATAGCAGCCCAAGATCAATGCCTACCTACAAAGAACTACCAGGCCAACATATTAAAGAACAGCAGCTCCCTATTATGTCGTATATGCCAACAACAAAATGAGTCCATCGATCATGTTGTCTCCATGTGCAGTCTGCTTGCGCCTACAGAGTATCTCAGCAGGCATGATAGAGCTGCACAATATATTCTCTGGGTAATATGCAAAAACCTGGACTTGCCCCATGACAAAAACTGGTGGGAACACAAACCACCCCCAGTACTTGAAAATGATCACATTGCACTCCTCTGGAACTTCACCATTCAAACTGACAGAAAGATAGACGCAAATAGGCCAGACGTCATACTGAAAGACTTCAGAAAAAAATCATGCCTCCTCATTGATATGACTGTCCCAATCGATATAAACGTATTTGTCAAGACCTACCAAAAACTGAGCAAATATAAAGATCTTGAAATAGAAATTAGCAAAATGTGGAATCTGAAGACGAAAACAATACCTATTGTCATAGGTGCCCTGGGAATGACAGCGAAACGTGCTGATTACTACCTAGATCAGATTCCAGGAAACCCCAAAATGGCTGAAGTTCAAAAGATAGTGCTCATGGGAACTGCCCATATCCTACGTAAAATACTGTCTATGTGATCTCAAATTTTAAAGCAAACACATAATTTTCTTATGGTTTCTTAAACATTCACTTGAACAAAACTGTACAAATCCAAATATATGGTACCCTAGGCATAACACCTACATGAACTTCTAACTTGTTGTCTCTTGAGGTCTCTGGGTGAGACTTGGATCCAACTTGTTCAAATGCAAAACAAAAGTCAAACATAAAATAATAATAATAATAATAATAATAATAATAATAATAATAATAATAATAATAATAATAATAATAATAATAATAATAATAATAATAATAACAATGATGATGATAATAATAATAATAATAATAATAATAATGATAATAATAATAATAATAATAATAATAATAATAATAATAATAATAATAATAATAATAATAATAATAATAATAATAATAATAATAATAATAATAATAATAGTAATGCCCTGATGCAGTACCAGGCAGTGGCTCTCATGGCTTCTGATCTTAATTGATTGGAAGCGTTATCATGTAAATTGTTTTGTCTTGGCATAAAAGATGGACTGCAGCAAATATTCTGCTTAATACCACAGATTTGCTTGTCAATCGTTTGACCTTAACCAGTTGAGCATGTCCCTTGGTGGCTGACGATATGTGCATCTCTGATCATGAGTAGAAGTAGTGGGGGAGCATCATAGTCATGTGTTGAGAGGAATTCTTTGGGCTTTGAATAATTCACCTTTGGAAACATGGGTGTTTTGCTCAACATCCTTAAGCAAACCTTATTCAGGGACCTTTTGAGCGGGATGGGCTACTCGACATGAAGAAAATTCTAACTGGGCCCCACCTGCAAGGTCATGCGCTGTTTATCTTTATATGAGATCACCATGGCGCGCACATATGGTTGTGATGTATGTGCCTGGTGTACCCTTATCAGACGGGTAGTCATGATGGGTATATTGGGCTTCGTATATTTTACCCCAGTGTCACTTTGATGGCATGCACTGCTCTCTCACTCAATAATAATAATAATAATAATAATAATAATAATAATAATAATAATAATAATAATAATAATAATGATACTACTACTACTACTACTACTACTACTACTACTACTACTACTACTACTACTACTACTACTACTAATAATAATAATAATAATCGCAATAATAAAAATGATATTCCTTCTAGCAGCTGCAACAACAGCAGCAGCAATATTAATAGTTGCAGTTGTACCAATATGAGCTATTCTTCATCGTTGTGTTAGTTGTGGTAAAGTGATTGCAATGGTTTTGTTGCAATGCCGATATGGGTAGCATTGGATGCTTCGTTAATTGTAAGTACTTAAGTAACATATATACTTCATGAGATTCCAGAATGAATATTACTTTTAATTATTATTGCTATGGCTACTCTACTACTACTACTACTACTACTACTACTACTACTACTACTACTACTACTTAGTACTACTACCCAGTAGTATTAGTAGTAGTAGTAGTAGTAGTAATAGTAGTAGTAGAAGTAGTAGTAGTAGTAGTAGTAGTAGTGTCATTATTATCTCCCCATTCGTAAACAGAATCACTGTGTGTTTCTTTGATGAACAAGAAAAAGTTTCAAACGTATTGTACGTATAAATTGATTGAATGTTAAGTACCTTACAGCAAAGAGAGAATGGGTCACTATGACGGCTACCAAAATAACGATGCTGAGTGGATAGAAAACAGAAATATACTGTAAATGAATATGTACACAGGTATATATATATATATATATATATATATATATGTATATATATATATATATATATATATATATATATATATATATATATATATATATATGTGTGTGTGTGTGTGTGTGTGTGTTTGTGTGTGTGCGTGCGTGTGTGTGTGTGTATGTGTGTGCGTGTATGTGTGTGTGTGTGTTTATTTATGTATTTATATACACACACATATGTATGTATATATATATATATATATATATATATATATATATATATATATATATACATACATGCATATATATATATATATATATATATATATATATATATATATATATTTATATATATATATAAATGTAGGTATACATGTGTGTGTGTGCCTGTGTATGTGTGTATGCGTGTGTGTGTTTACATAGAGATAGAGTGTGTGAGACTTATCCCTTTGCTGCGTTTCTACTTCCTTTCATACAAAAATCATCAATGCTGAACACTAATTGATTGAAAAAGTCTCAGACGTAAGTATCGCAAATATTTTACCATTATATAATTCAATATATATTTTGCAATGACCTACAACTATCATTTTTTGTTGTTGTGGTATCTTTGTGGTCTTGTTATATGATGTTTTGCTTTGTTTTGTTGTTTTCATTATAACACTTTTGTGGTGAACAAACTGAGAACTTTCAAATATCTTTTCTCTTTTCTTGTTGGTTATTACTTTACGCGCTCCTTTATTTTGACGTGAAGTTTATTTATTAAATAGTTCTTATTTTTTCATATTTTATATCCAGTATGTGGTTAATTCATGCAGCTATTTCTATCTACATATTATTTTTGTTTCAAATAAATACGCATTTATCTCAAATCAGACGAACAATTTTAGGTATTTTATTCGTTGTTTTTAAACCTAATAGTGTAACATGTCAGTATAAGGCTCATATTGATTTCAAATCTTTGCACAAGGCCAGAAGTTTTAGGGGAGGTGGTAATTCGACCCCTGTATTCAACTGGTACTTCTTTTATCGTCCCCGAAAGTATGAAAGGCTCATATATTACTTTTATGATACAGTCACATAATATAGTATAATGTAAAAACAATATAATTTCGATATATTGTTAAGAATGATTTTAGGGCAAGCCGAAACCTTTTATCTTGATATTTACTACAGTAATGGATATTGTTTTAGAAAATGCAGGTGAGGTGACCCATGGATTTTGAACCAGATATGGTCATGACGTTTAGGAAGACGTAATGGACATTGCAGTGGGGAATGAACAAGCAAATGATACATTTTTAACGTGCTGAGCGATGAGGGAGACATGGATATGAACCAAACTATCATTTTGTCTGAAATACGGACGATTATCATATCTAAGAAAACTGTAGGAGTAAGAATGATGATATATGAGGATACGGAAGTATACAAAATAATGTAATCGAGGGGTTCAGATAACATGGCAAAAGGTGTGACAAAAGGGAAGGAAGCTGGTAAAGAGGAGTGTGTAAACGAGAAGAATGGATGTGTGGTCATTTGTTAAGTGTTAAAGGGGAATTGTGTTAATCACCTTGTCGGAAAAAGTTGAATCTAGCGGCTATTGGGTTCAGTATTAGAGTCCATACTATAGAGCAGGCAGTAAGTTGAAAATAACACATTAGGTATCCGAGGGTAGTGACAATTGCATTGTCTTTTCTTAACTAGACTGCTGTTCTTTATCCTTTCTTGCTTATCTTTCATTTTTATTTTTTGTCTTTCTCGTTAACTTTTCTGTCATTTTCTTTTTATTTCTGTTTATTTCCCTTTCAGCATGTTCAACTTCAAGCATAACATGATACAATTGAGTGTTCCTCCGATGATCTACTGTTATCCACTATTGAATTGCTATTGGAGGTTCACCGCAGAGGATGCAAATGGCCACAATCGTGAAACGTGCGTAAGAAACAAATGATAACCACATATTGTTCTTCTTATATTTTTGCTATATATGTATGTACATATATATCCGTATTTATAGAAACGTATATCTGTATATAAATATGTGCATACATTTGTACACACACACACACACACACACACACACACACACACACACACACACACACACGTATATATACATACGTGTATATATATAAATATATATTGATATAAGCATATATATATGCATATACATGCATACATATATATATATATATATATATATATATATATATGTATGTATATATATATATATGTATATACACACACACACACACACACACACACACACACACACACACACATATATATATATATATATATATATATATATATATATATATATATATATACATACATAAAGATAATTAACGTAATAGGGTAAAAATTCGGTATTAATTAATATCAATTTAATACCAGGAAACTAGCACATTAAAAGAATCAGAAGGTTCAGAAAAAAAATTTCCGAAATCCTAAGGGGATTGTAGTACTTGTGTATATAAAAACAACCAGTAACTGGTTTGTCAATATGCTAGAAAAAGATCATTTAAAAAAATCCAAAGCAGAAATTATTTTCTGCAGAGATATTTCCGGATTCAGCGCACCAAAACTAAGACTTTTTAATCTTATTCTTTATAATCGATAGAATCACGTGCACGTTTTCACTGGTTGGAGACACCTAGCACGGGATTCTTACCGATTATAATAATATCGGCAATGTGTACTGATGATAAATAGATACTTTTATTGGAAAGTGTTGATTTGGAAACTATATAGTCTACAGATAACCGAGGTTATTATAATTTTCACTGGTCTCGCCCGCCTCTCTTTGCTCCGCTGAATCTTTCTTTGAGAATTTTTTAAGTGATCTTTTTCTAGCATATTGACAGACCACTTACAGGTCGTTTTTATATACATAAAGATAGATAGATAGATATATGTATATACATATATATATTATCATCATATATATAAATATATATATATATATATATATATATATATATATATATATATATATATATATATATATAGAGAGAGAGAGAGAGAGAGAGAGAGAGAGAGAGAGAGAGAGATGCATTTAGAATCACCTGCTCAGTCATGCATGCATCTATGCACCAGAACTCGTGTCTATGTATATATATCACTATATATGCGTTTGAATGCGGGCATTTGAGAAAACGTATGAGTTGCTTTGTGTCTGCATGCATATAGGTTTGTATGTCTGTGTTATATATATGTGTACATGGTATAGCCCAAAAGGTGTGTGTGTAAGTGCGTGCGTGCGCGCGTGCGCGCGCGCGTGCGTGTCTGTGTGTTTGTGTGTTTGTGTGTATGCGTGCGTGTGTGTGTATGTACGTACGTATGAATGCATGCATGTATATATGTGTGTGTGCATGTGTGAAAGTATATCTATGTGTGTGTGTGAGTGTATGTCTATGTATGCTTTTGTGTGTCTGAGTGTGATTCATGATTATCTTGTTTAGTGTGCTGTGCAGAAAATAATTCAGCATAGTCTAATATTTTGCATCACATCGATTTTTCGTGACTACCAATATTTAGTAGTCGAAAATGAAAGCATACAGATGTAACGTCAACGTCTTGACTTTAGTCACGGAACCTCTTTTCCAGATATCAGTTTACCGTGTCTCAACGTTTAAATCATGCAGAAGAGATGGGTACTTAAAATAAAACAGACCGACCAAAAAACGTTATGAGTACAGGTACTAGATACACACAATGCAATAAATTATTTGTGTCATGAAGAACTGAAGTATAACGTTTCGGAGAAAATATATTTGTCAGAAAGGGAGAAGAACTGTTATTCGGTATTTAAAAATATATAAATTAATATTAGTGTGAGAATGAGAGAGCGAGGAAAATAGATATTAGTGGTGGGATATTGCAAGGTTAGAGCAAGGGCAAAATAAATGCATCGCAAGTAAATCTCATATTGAGGAGAGCAGCATATGGTAACGGCATAGAAGTGCTATATAAAAGTGACGCACACATATACACGTACACACACACGCAGTAAACTACAAAGACCAACTTGCCTTCCTTAATACTTTTGTAAGAGTTAGATTTAACATTAAATTACTGGCGTGTTAACCATGTTTAATTACATTATTATAAAACCTATAGAACATAACTATAGCCTTTTAAATAAAACTGTGTGTTACGACTATCGTAAATAGTTTGGCTGTACAATATGTGCGCAAATTTTGAAAGATAATTATAACCTCTAATAGTTGTGGGTTTGAGGAATGTATATGTAATTATTTAAAGCTGGTATAGAATTGCTGACAGAAACTCCTAAAACAATCGAAATCTACATACAGTATTCTCCCTTTAAATGTCCGCGCACATATCGTATAGATGAAATGTTTACAGTCGTCGCATCATACAATGTTGGTTAAAAAAACGAACTCAGGAAATCGGATTGAGATGTTTACTGCGTCTTGATAATCATTCCTTCGTCACATTTTAAAGAATGTTGCACAAGTGAAACCTGGAACAGGAGTTCGATAAAGCGACGGAGTATTTTACGAAGAAGAGTGATGTAAAAAGATTACTGTCCACAAAATAAAAGGTTCTCTGACATTGCCTACTAATGACCAATATTTCAGTCTTTCTTTCCAATATTTTCGTTTCTATGAAATTTAAATTCTCTCTTCACCTTCTGAAGAAAACTGATTCTAACAAATATAAAAGGAAACATTTCAAATCAACATGTTTGCTGATTAAAGATTTTGTTTAGTAGTACTGATAATGAGTGAAAGATATAAAAGGTTTTCTGGTTTACCCTTTCAATTTTTAGGCCAATTTTGGATTACATTACAAAATTTTAACGTAACTACTTCATCGGAATAGTATTATCAAACTGAAATAATTAATCATCGATAAGTTTAATTTCAGATGTTTCGGCATTAGCTGAAAAAATGTAACAATTGTATAACAATAAAAGCAAAGAGAAAACAAAGATAGTGAAAGAAGTGAACACATTATTAGTCGTAGTTTTAATCCAATTTACTTGATGGAGAGGCTAAAGAGAAGAAAGTGAAGTAAATGAAAATAAATTATGTATAAAAAGAATAAAGAATAGAAGATTAAATAAAAG
Source organism: Octopus bimaculoides (assembly GCF_046866305.1). NCBI lineage: Eukaryota > Metazoa > Mollusca > Cephalopoda > Octopoda > Octopodidae > Octopus > Octopus bimaculoides. The sequence goes on from NC_142944.1 coordinate 54,942,420, forward strand.
ATACAAGTAAAAATGATAATAGAAGTGAGACAGTAGTGGAAAATGATGATACTGACCGTGTTGGAAATGATATCGACATGAATGCTAGTGCTACTGCCGCTATCGATATTGGCGACGATAACCATGATGGTGATGATGACGACAACGGCGACGAAGATGATTACGATGACGACATTGACGACGACGACGACGATGATGATGATGATGATGATTAAGATGATGAGGATGATGATGATGATGATGATGATGATGATGATGATGATGATGATGATGATGATGATGATGATGATGATGATGATGATAAAGATGATGACGACGATGGTGATGATGATGAGGTGGACTGTTGAGGACAATGATGTCAATGTTGTTCATATTGATGTTGTTGATGATTCAGCACTACCACATTAAGTGTAAACAGTGAAAGCAAAAAGGGGAAGTGAACTCTGGTGTATGATGAAAAAAAGAAAAAAAACAAATGTGTTTTGTTACTTTGCAGTAAACTCCTGCTACAAAATGTTCTGTTTCAGTGGTTGTATATCGCATGGAAGGATGTTAAATAGAATTTCCCGCCTATAAGACACTATTAGTCACTTGGTGTTAGGTATTAAAGTACTTTGAACTGAAAATATCTTGAAAAGTATTTTATAACCAGCTTTATAGAACCAATTTTAAGGAAAAACAGGCAACGAAATGTTCAGCTTTCCAGGAAAATGAATGCTCAGAAATAAGACATAATTAATCTCGAAGAACTTTCCATTAAAATATTCAGCGTATGTTCATATTAAGTGTAAACTATTTGTGACAACGAAATTAGATCTGCAGCGTGAAAGAATAAACCAAAATGGCGTATTGAGAACACGCGCGATCTCACCAGGTAGCAAAACTTTTGCTACAGAACGTTCTATTTTCAAAACTGTCTTACGTCAGGTAGTTTGAGAAAAACAAGATTCCTTTAACCATCAATTTATGGCTAATTGAGAATTATAAGCAGTTCTAATAATGCACACATTATCGATGTCACACCGCTCATTGTCTACTGGACAGCGTCGGAGGGAACAATTCCTTTGAGTTATCGAATCTTTTTTAACACCCGGAGTCGTAAAAGGAATTTTCCCTCTGACTCCATTTCGTAGCCAATGAACGCATAAAGAGAATACGTACGGTATATGACATCGG
>NC_142944.1:54948595-54953595 GCF_046866305.1 Octopus bimaculoides
GCAAAGTGAAATACTCTCTGAACCAACCATAAACACTAAGGCAGGTAAAAATGAAATAGATGAAGAAAGTCATACAGACATCGACGCAACAGAACTACATGATCTAAAAAATCAAATCATGACTGAATGGCTGAAAATTAAAGAAACCAGTATGAATGAACGCGACACTCTCCCCAAAATTCACAATTCTAACCAAAACCTGAAAATAATTGGTAAAATCCGCCTTGCACTTAAGGATATAATTTCAGCTAATGATGTTGATATTACAGATCTCAACCACCTGTACTATGCATCCGCAAGAATCTCAACGATTCTATGTGGTGAAAAGATTAGAAAAAGACAACACTCCCACAAAAAGCCTTCTTGGCAAGAACGCATTCAACACCAAATTAAGCTGCTTAGATCTGACATAGAATCTTTGAAAAACCTTAAATTTGATAAGAGTATCAAATCTACAAAGACCCAAAAACTAAAGAAAAATATAATGTGAAAACCATAGTTGACATTGATGCCACCATAGAAACCATCAAACAAAAGGTATGTGCTAAAGCTGCCCGTATAGCAAGATATGAAAAGCGTGTTAGATTCTTCAGAGATAATAACATGTTCAAAAATAACCCCAAAAATTTCTACAGGAAGATAGGGAAAACATCAGTAACAATAAAGTCTGTCCCATCAAAAGAAGTGAAGGAATTTTGGAATAAAATCTGAGCAGAAGATAAAACACACAATGAAAATGCCCCTTGGATTGACAGAATATCTACAGACTTAGACTCCTTAGAGGAGCAAAAATGAGAGGGGGTCAAGGTAGAAGATATAAGATCTGCTCTCAGGAGGTCAAGCAAATGGAAGTCTCTAGGAAAGTATAAAATTCCTAACTTCTGGTTGAATGCCTTCCCAGAGAGCCATGAACTGCTAACAAAACTTTACAACGATGTTTTGCAAAATCCTAGTTTGATGCCCTGTTGGCTAGTTAATGGTTTAACATTTCTGCTTCCAAAAAATGAGGAAACAAACGAACCAAAAAATTATCGACCCATAACCTGCTTAACAACAATGTATAAGACGCTAACATCTGTCCTAACTGAGTATACCTATAGTTTTTTAATAGCAAGTAGCATATTCCCTAATGAGCAAAAGGGGTGTAAACGTGGATCTTATGGTTGTAAAGATCAGCTACTCATCAATAAGATGATCTTAGAAGGTTGTCACAAGCGACACAAAAACTTGTCAATAGCCTGGATAGACTATAAAAAGGCCTTTGATAGCCTACCACATAGCTGGATTAGGAAATGTCTGGAAATGTATAAAATAGCTCCTACTCTGCGAAACTTTTTATCTGTAAGTATGAGATCATGGAGAACCACACTGACGATGAACAATGACAATGAATCTCTAAATGCTGGAGATGTAAGAATTTCATGTGGCATTTTCCAGGGTGACTCACTATCACCACTCCTCTTCTGTCTAGCCTTAATACCTCTCTCAAAATTGCTCAATGATGCGCAGTATGGTTATAAAATATTTTATAAAAATATAAATCATCTCATTTAGATGGATGATTTAAAGCTCTTTGAAAAAATGACCAACAACTCAAAGGCCTACTAGCGATTGTTAAACAATTCAGTGATGACATCAGGATGCAATTTGGCCTTGATAAATGTACAAAAACTACCTTTATCAAAGGAAAAATGACAAAAACATCTAATGTGAACCTTGACCAGCAAAATGTCATAAAAGAGTTATAACCAGCGGAGAGCTACAAATACCTAGGGGTAATTGAAGGGGACAATATCAAGCACTCAGTGATGAGGGAAAGGATCAGAAGAGAATGTTATCGCAGGGTGAGAGCAATACTGAAGACAGAGCTGAACGCGAGTAACAGGATCGAAGCGATCAATGCTCTAGCCATACCAGTCGTGACTTACAGTTTCAATATCGTTAACTGGTCAATTAATGAAATATTTAATGTTGACAGAAAAATACGAAAACTGTTGACAATGCATAGAATGCACCACCCTAAGGCAGATATAGAACGTCTTTATCTGCCAAGAAAAGAGGGAGGCCGTGGACTTCTACAGCTGGCATTAACAATGAAGGTAGGCACAATTTGCCTAGACACCTATCTGAAAAACTCTGAGGACTGAATGCTAAAACTTGTCTCAAAACACGAAAGCAAGAAAGCATCTTACTCAGTAACAAAACAGGCAAAGGAATACCTAAGTGAATTCCAATTGCAACAAATTTAAGAATTAGACGAACTAGGAACATCCGCAGAAAAAGCTAATCGCTTGAAAACCCGTGCTAAAATTGCTGCCTTAGATATTATGACTGAAAAATGGCATGGAAAACCTCTCAATGGCAAAGATCCAAAGAGAGCAAATAATGCAGATATTGACAAAGCCCTTACCAATCAATGGCTAATGGCCTCTGGCTTGAAATCAGAAACAGAGGGTTTTATCATAGCAGCCCAAGACCAATGCCTACCTACAAAGAACTACCAGGCCAACATATTAAAGAACGGCAGCTCCCCATTATGTCGTATATGCCAACAACAAAATGAGACCATCAATCACGTTGTCTCCATGTGCCGTCTGCTTGCGCCTACACAGTATCTCAACAGGCATGATAGAGCTGCACAATATATTCACTGGGTAATATGCAAAAACCTGGACTTGCCCCATGACAAAAACTGGTGGGAACACAAACCACCCCCAGTACTTGAAAATGATCACATTGCACTCCTCTGGAACTTCACCATTCAAACTGACAGAAAGATAGATGCAAATAGGCCAGACATCATACTGAAAGACTTCAGACAAAAATCACGTCTCCTCATTGATATGACTGTCTCAATTGATATAAACGTATCTGTCAAGACCTACCAAAAACTGAGCAAATATGAAGATCTTGAAATAGAAATTAGCAAAATGTGGTACCTGAAGACTAAAACAATACCTATTGTCATAGGTGCCCTGGGAATGACAGCGAAACGGGCTGATTACTACCTAGCTCAGATACCAGGAAACCCCAAAATGGCTGAAGTTCAAAAGATAGTGCACATGGGAACTGCCCATATCCTACGTAAAATACTGTCTATGTGATCTCAAATTTTAAAACAAACATAATTTTCTTATGGTTTCTTAAACATTCTCTAGAACAACACTATGTACACATCCAAATATATGGTACTCTAGGCATAACACCTACATGAACGTCTAAATTGTTGTCTCTTGAGGTCTCTGGGTGAGACTTGGATCCAACTTGTACAAATGCAAAGCAAAAGTCAAACATAAAATAATAATAATAATAATAATAATAATAATAATAATAATAATAATAATAATAATAATAATAATAATAATAATAATAATAATAATAATAATAATGGAATAGCAACAGAAAAAAGATGGTATAAACACACGCCAGAAAAGGTCACAGAAAACGAGAAAGCAACCATACTCTGGGATATGCCAATACACACAGATAGAGAAATTAAGGCAAATAGACCAGATATAGTTGTCAAAGATCATGAAGGAAAAAAATGCCTTCTAATTGATGTTTCAATACCAGCAGATGACAACGTTTCTCTAAAAGAAATGGAAAAACTTTCAAAATACAAAGACCTGGAAATAGAGATAACTCGAATGTGGAATCTAAAAACAGAAACAATTCCTATCATAGTAGGTGCCTTAGGTATAATAAAAAAATATTCAGACAAATACATAACAAAAACACCAGGACTTACAAATATATATAACATACAGAAAATTGCACTACTGGGTACTGCACACATTCTACGCAAAACACTTTCAATACAGTAAACATAAGAGCACCACAGCAAACCACAGCACATACCCAAGGCGCACAGAGCTGCGCTCGGTAGTGAAGTGAAAGCACGTTATAAAAATAAAACTACTGAATAATAATAATAATAATAATAATAATAATTGTACATGTGACATACACGAGCACATTTTCAAGTTAAAACTTTTTGTAGTTTTTCAGAATCGTTAGAAAATATATATACATACAAAAATATTCAATTATGTTCATAAAGGTGGAATAAAAGTTCTGTGGAAATTTTAAGAAGCTGCGCCGCTCTATATAATTACAACACCAAGGTCACCTTGAAAATGAAATGCTGGTGATATTCAGGGAACTTACGAATCAGCATTTGAAGTTTCATGTGGCATTCAATGCATTTTATTGCTAGAATATTAGATTAATTCAGTTTAGCTGCTATTCTGAAATGATTTCAATGATAGTCAAATTGCATAAGGTACCTTTGGAATTGATGAACACTTCTTTTGCTTTACTTGTAATGTTTCGATAACTTTTCAAACATTTAAAGGGCATATCTAGATTTCGAAGATACTATTCTTTTTCTCCCGACGCATTTTCTATTCGTGGAGAATAAGCAAAAAATTTGCAGAGCGACATTTTAAAATATCAACTGCTAACCTATGCAGTAATATTTGAAATATCAACGTATTACTTCTTAAATGTGGATTTTCATTGCTTTCTGAAACATAGTTTTACGCACGTCGCATTCACTATATTTTTATTTACTTTAAGCCTTCTTAAATGTTGTTTTACCACTCGACAAACCACAATAAATTCGGTCTCGAAGAAAGAAAAATGCGTATGCTTATATGAACTTGATCAGTTCCATAAAAATAATTCGAAATATATTAAAAAAAATATCTACAAGTTTACGGTGAGGTTATTGAACACTTTGAATTTTAACAATATATTGTAAATAAAGTATTTATATTATATTTGTTCCGTTCTAATAATTTTTGTGAGAATATTATATATACTAATATCTGGACCGCGCTTTTGTCTTTGCTTATGACCTGACTGGATTCAATTATCCCATGTCGAAATTCCAGTTAACACGATAAACGTGTATTTAAAACTTTATAATTACAAAAGGTTTCTTTTTTTAGTTTTTTTAGCTGGAAAATATAAGCTTTGAGTGAAAGCGTCTAAAGTAA
>NC_142944.1:54958595-54963595 GCF_046866305.1 Octopus bimaculoides
TCTTTTCATGTAACACAAATTTAACTCCTCTTTTGCCCATTACGCAAAGTCTCTATGAATCCTCGTAATTATGATTAAGCTCCGACTTAACCTTTAACTATACTGGCAGTATATTCCTTCTCTCTCCCCTTCTCTCTCTCTCTTTCTCTCTCTCTCTTTCTCTCCCTATTCTCCTTTTACCTTTCTCCATATAGCAGCATGTCTTCCTCCACCGCTACTTCATCTTCATTCCTTCAATTCTTTCTGTCCTTCTCCCTGTTTGTATCCATAAACAGATCCCATCGTTAATTGTTTCAGGCTCCCCATTTTTATTTTTCTTGTACCTTCCCTTGTACTTTCTCAGAAAACGCTGCCCCTCTTTATCCAACCCCATTCATTTATTTCCTCCTTTGCCTCTTTCTGTCCTCTTCTCTAGCCAGAAACATCCCTGATTGATTTAACAACTGTTTAGCGACATACCCAATCACCAGTGATGCCTCATTCCACCAAACTGACAAATCTTTCCCCATTTTCCTTCCTCACACCAATTCTTATGTTTCTCTTCTCTGATTACTGATCTTCCCTTCCCTCCCCTCGCTTCGTATTTCCTTTTGCCCTTCCTTTACTTCTCTACTCCATCTCCCTAAGCCAACAAGATCCTCTCTCACCTTGCCTTTTACTCTTTTCTTTTCTTCTTCAATCATTAATTCTCTCGCATTACGATGTGAGCTGTTATTTTCCAGTTTTTCTCCTGATGAAAGAAGCCGATCCTATGGTAATGTCTCTATGCGACATTACCATTTTCACACCCTTGACCTTATGCCCATTCCATCTGCTAATTTTGATCATAATGATATTTACATAATTCCGAGCTCATAGAAACAACTATCGAGTTTAAAATAGTATACATTCTGTCCTCAGTATTTTCTATTTTTTTATGCTTCATGTAAATGTAAATTTATTTTCTTTATACAGGAAAACCTATATACTTGTACATATGTGTTTATCTCCTGAATATATATTTATTTGTCTGCCTGTTTATATGCATGTATGTATATGTGTATATGTATGTATATACAAATGGAAAGAGAAAGAGAGAGAGAGAGAGAGAGAGAGAGAGACAGAGAGAGAGAGAGACAGAGAGAAGTAGAGAGAAAGAGAGAAAGGAATAGGCATAATATAAAAATGGCACAAATTTATAGATGTTTCAAAATTCGTCTCACATCACAGAATTCAAATATATGACACTATAGTGTTTCATTTTGGACAAGTATCTTTTGACGTGACTTGCGTTTAACTCATGTGCTACGAACTGAGTAGGACTGCGTGGACGTCCATATTCGTGGTTCAAAACATTATCTACTTACACGCATTTTACGTTGATTTTGCCCAAGTTTTTGTTACAAATGTGATTATAAGTGAACAGTTTAGTCCTTATAATATATAGAGACCAATAAAACACTCTGCAGTGTTTTCATTGATATATGAAAAAGAAGTCGTTCCACACTCTCACTATATTGACGAAGAGTCCATCTTTATTCTTGTACTATTCCGTCGTAATGTATATATAGGACTATCAGATAGCTACACATGCTACATGGAAAGCCTTATGTATTATGTCTAAATCTATTTAGTGAATTATATTCTAATGTTATAAATATCAATTTAAAGCGAGTAGTCTGTATGGCTTCCATTTTGTTAAATGCAATTTCCTAATTTGTTTTGAAAGATTGCAAAAAACGCGTTTCCTTTGGTTAATTTTCACATGATTAAATTCATATTCGATCTAATTTTCCAATTCTTTAAATTAGCTTGTAAGGAGAATACCATAGATTTCAGTTTCCCATGAGAAAACAGTGGCACTACGCGCGAAGAAAAAATTCTGCGTGCAACTGAATACGTGAAGAGATCACGACCAATTCATCGCATGCAATGTTTTATACATTTCAACAATATGACTCTATAATTTAGGTAGACATATGTTATAAGGAGAAAAGAGGTTTTATAAGTTACATCTAAAAGGGGAAAACAAAGGAAAGTGGAAGCGTATAATATTGATTTAGTAAAGTTATATTTACAACTTAGATACTTAAGGTTATTGATTCAAAAAGGCGTTTTCTTATTGTAGAAAGCTGTGTTGTAGAACATTTATGTAATCGTGGGTTTGTATGTGACACATCTTAGTATATTTTTCTGTTGGAATCAATAACATTTTCTACACGCTTAAGTTTTTGCTCCTTGTGTGTTTAAACTACTTTAAAATTTTATTTTGTTATTGTTGCTCTTGTTGATGCACATCGCACATAAGTTTTGATTTAACCGTCTTTCATAGATTTATGCTCACTACCAGTTCCATAAACAGTGACAACAACCAGTGCCGACCAAAACAACAACGGCAATAACAAAAGTAAGGCAAACGAAAAGAAGAGCAAGAGCAACAAAAAGGAAAATGAAAATAACAAAAATAACGACGAAAACTAAAATAAGAAAATGAGAACAAAGAATGGTAAAAACAAAAATCAATTTGCTCTTCCATCACACGTACTAAGCCATGCTACAATACCTTCAATATTTATTCCAACGCGTAAACTGAACTCTAGAAATTGCAAACCTCACGCAGATGAGTTTGCTAACTCCCTTCGCCAAATAAAAGAGAAAATATATTATCGGTGGAAAAACACACTGAATAAAGATGGGTAAAATGTTTCATTAAACATACATGAATCCGTTCTGTAAGAAACCCGTCTCAAAACACCAGAAACAAAATATTAAAAAAAAAACAGAGCAGACTCATCTGGGATAAAAAAAAAATATGTATAACTGGGGAGAAACAGTAGAAGTGTGATTTCCTAGAGGGGGTGAAACCAGGGAGGACGACGCAACAATTTCAGAATGACAGATTGGCACTCATACCAGGCTGGTTCCTTGCTGCTGGTGTCTTCCACATGGAGGGAAAAAAAAAACAATAACTAATATTGTGCAGAAGAGATGACTCCGGCTGTTCTCGTCAATGTCAAGAGTCGATACCAGACCATAGTTCCTCATAAAGTCAATTAAACCTCATCAGAAGTCTTGATCCGTTTTCACAACAACAATTTGTCCTGCTTGCACAATACTGTGGGCACCATTCAAGATGCTAATTTCTTGTCTTGGTCCATCTTTGACACATGCCTGAAATACGGTCAGGGAGAAATGCTATGGAATGACGTGTCGGAGGAAAGATGCTCATACATGTTTACCCGGGTTTTCATCGCCGTCGATGATACCATCACAGTAATCTGGATATTTCTGCATATGCGTGAGCCGGCATATCTTTAAGGAGACAATGCAGTGACCACCATGGAATAAGTGGTGCCACAAATAAATTCCTTGTCCATCAGAACCTTATCTTTCTATAAGAAGCGTATAAATATGCATCTCTCTCTCCTCCTCTCTCACTCTCTCTCTCTATTTATATAGATATATTCTTTTATTACTTTATTATTTCACTCGTTTCAGTAGTGCGGTTGTGGTCATGTTGGAACACCACCGTGGTCTTTCTGATTTCTTCAGTCTGTTGTGTTTCACATCACCACTCATGCATGTGCCTTTGTCACAGCTGTTAGCCCATTTGGTGTATAAGGAAGTTTGATTACGCTGCTCTCGTCTGCATCTCATGTGGGACTTTGGATCATCCGGAATTGTGGAAGGCATCTTCTTCCACCTTATGTAGATCTCTTATTTTTGTGACAGGGCATTGAAGAGCTGTCAGCTTTTGAACCCTAGATTATTGCAGTACCTCGACTTGAATTTAGTTGGAGTGGGTGGTACCTTTGGTACAATACAATGGCGGCCAGTTCTGGCATTCGTATAACACTAAATACCGAAGTTAAGTACTAGCCCTTCTAGGATTTTCCATATGTATATTATTGCATATCTCTCATGCCTTCGCTTCAGGGTGTAAAGCTGTGGTTTTCTCAATCTATCCATGTAGCTCATCTGCTGCACTCTTTCAGTCTTTTTCGTGTAGTGGTGTTGGACTGCTTCAAGTTCCGCTGTTACTTTGGCACTAAGTGATGACCATAATTGGGAGCATTATTCCAAGCGGATGAAAACAAAGGTTCTCTGCAAGGTCGACATAGCTACTTGGTCTCTTGTCTTGAAGGATCTCAGTATCCATCCTGCCAATTGTCTGCACTAATGTGCATTTAAAATGATGTGCCAGTGCACATACTGATCCCCTGGTCTTTCACTGCCTGTGACCCTGAGATTGTAGTACCTTCGGATCCTCTATATACAGACTGTAGTGCATTCGTAAGTTGAGAGTGCAGTGCTTGCAATGTTCTAGCATTAAAGTGTATGTTGCTTATTTCAGCCCACTTGTTATCGAATTGAGGTCCCGCTTGTGACGTCATCTTGGTTTTTTATTGTTTGTGATAATTTTGTATCATCGGCATAGCTAGTGACAGTGGTTGTCCGAGTGACCGTGGTGGGCATGTCTAAGAGGGCTACTGTGAACAGTAATGGCCCCAGAACATTTCCCTGGGGGACACCACTTAAGATTTGAGTTTCCTCAGAAAGGGCACCATTGGCTGAAACTACCTGACTTCAGTATTTAAGGAAGTCATGCGACCACTCTCCCGGTTTACCAGCAATGCCAAGGCCTCATAGCTTATGGCTTATCATGCCATGATCTACCTTATCAAATGCATTTGCGAAGTTAAGGTATATCACGCTTACATCTGAATGGTCAAGCACTGGAGAAGCTGTGTGAGGAGGCTTTTTCCTGGACGGAAGCTATGCTGTGTATTGTTTAGTAGGTCATTTTCTTCTAGGAAATTTATCAATTCCTTTCTGATGATTCGCTCCATGAGATTACTGATATGTGAAGTCAGTGACATTAGCCTGCAGTTTTTGGCCTCTGCTATGCTTCTAGAAAGGGCATATAATGCCTTCTTTGAGCTTTTTAGGAAGTATACCACTTGCAAGGAAACATTGGAAAAATATCTAAAGTGTTTTCGCTACAGCCTGCTTATATGACA
>NC_142944.1:54973595-54986095 GCF_046866305.1 Octopus bimaculoides
GGGCACTTCAAGAGTGCGAGCAGTACATTTCGAACTCTACATGCAAGTCTCGCCAGAAGACACTTACGCACTTGTAGGATTTATCTCGAGCTAGTCGAGCACTAGCGTACATCTACGGTTGTTCTCTGTCCAAGGGTCCTTGAAAGCAGACAAGTTAATTCCTGTGTTTTTAGCGCATGTGTGCACACGAGGCTGTGCGTGTGTGTTTAGAGTGTGTATGTTTGTGTGTGTATGTATGTGTGTGTGTGTGTGTGTGTGTGTGTGTGTGTGTGTGAAAACTAATATAATGGTTGTTGGACCAGAGAAGGCTATGTAGTTATGATATGCTTTCCGACAGGCTATTCATGAAACTGCAGAAATATGTACAAAGTACGAAATAGCAGAGCGTACCTATACAGAAGAATAGCCATTCAGAAGTATAGACATACATAAGTATATAATAATACGCGTATTTTCACATACATAGCACTGAAAAAAAACGTGAGGAGACATGTAGTTAAATTGCATGCCTACAAACTGTTCTTCATTTTCTGGTTGACTGCTGGAGATTTAAGAAATGCTTGATGGCCATTTCTAGCGAGTCATATAATGACAGATTATTCTTTGGTTAGAATACCCTGGCTGGAGGATTATAATATTGTAGCAAACATATTTATTTATTTTTTCCGTTTAGCTACACTTTCGTAAACCAACCTTCCATTTATTCCGTTATAGGACTTAATAACGACAGTTTCAACATCACTTGATCGAATATAAGTGGTAAAATGAAGGGTCTATCAATTTCAATGTGAATTCCAACTGATCGAACGAGTGTAAAATATGTTCAGTGTATTTCAGGTTGTATTACGCAATGAAGTTCCTTCAGTGTAATCCTTCGGCACAATCAGAAAATCATCGTGTATAACAAGTCGAGACAAATGAGTTATAAGAATGTAGAACTCTGGATTGATTTCCACATTCTCGTACATACTCCGTGCATAAACACTTACTCCATGTGAACACCTGTGAACGAAAACAAAGGCTAAAAGCGTCTGCCTCTCAACACCCCACCCCTATGTCTATAGGCTCAGGTGTAGCTGTGTGTTAAGACACTTGCTTCCCAACAACATGGTTCCGAGTTCAGTCTCACTGCGTGTTACCTTGGGCAAATATCTTCTATAGTCTCACAGCGACCAAAAGAGGGTTTAGTGTAAGAGGATTTACTGCCTTGAAGAAGTCTGATGCACACACACACACGCACCCCCCCACCACACACACACACTTGGAAATGTATGTGTAAGGTTCAATTAAATAATAGATGACACACACACACGCACACAAACATGCACGCACGCACGCATACACACACACGCACACACGCACACACACATATATATATATATACACATGCATATATAGAGGAAGTCACCAACGATGCAAATAAAATTAAATACGTAAACAAACTACAGGCAAATGAATGAAATACGTAAATAACAAGAAAAAAAACAGAGAACGGGACAAGTTAACACAAAAAAAAGATCCTTCATCAGTTGTCGGCTGTCTATCTACTCATCCTTTCAAGGACTCAACGACAATATGAGTCATCAAAGACAACTGCTCTCATTAATTTTTAAATAAAATTTAAGATTTATTGAGGGTGAAAGTTGGGAACAAAAAATGACAGTGGAGACATACAAGGAAACTGAACGAAAACAAACATGGAAGGTCGTTAGGCCAGAATGAGAGGAAAATAGTGAACGCTGGGAGAAACATTTTTTGAAATGAAAAAAGATAGAAGAGAGAGAGACAAAAACATATTATATGTGTGTATATATATATGTGTATGTGTGTGTACATGTATATGTTTGCATGTATGTGTGTGTATGCATACGCGCGCGCGCGTGTGTGTGTGTGTGTGTCAGGGTGTTTATGTCACCGTGACTTAGTGGTACGGCAAAAGACACTGCAACAGAAAATGTACTAAACTTTAAAAACTTAAGTACTCATTTATTTGTGCTATTAAACTGCAGCTATTCTGCGGCGTTGTCTTGAAGAATTTAGAACGCACTGGTTCAACATCACGTTTTTATTCTTAGTAAACTGGCTAAAAATCATATAGTCTCGCACCGGCCTAAAGCTTGTAAGCGGATTTAATGGCTGGGAGTTGGAAGAGGTCCAACGTTCACCTCCCCACACAAACACACATACACTCACGTCTATTTATGTATATAAATCCCAAAACGGAATAAGAACGTAACGGACGATAATAAAAGCATACGGACAGATAGACCATACAAAGACGGACAGGAAAAACCAGGACATAACATTTGTGGCCTTCCATTCATCAGTCAATTTCCAATTATCATTACAGTTTCGGCCCGTTACTCTTGAGACTGTTAAAATTAGTTGACCCCCAAAATCTAAGCTAAGAGCATTACATAATTTGAGGAAAGCAAGCGAATATGTGCGACAACACGGACAAAACAAAAACGAGAAAAATGAGAAAATATTACACGATTACAAATGCAAACAAGAGAATAACAACAGGTGTCTTTCGACGAATAAGGGCAATTTAAGTTGAGCTGGTGTGTGTGTGTGTGTATTTACATGGGTGTGCATGCCTGCATGTGTAGACGTGTGTGTGTGTGTGTGTGTGTGTGTGTGTGTGTGTGTGTGTGTGTGTGTGTGTGTGTGAGTGTGTGTGTGTATGTGTTTGTGTGTGTATAAAATTGAAGAAATTGGAATCTAGAAGACGGAATACAGTTGGACAGTTATTTATTATTCACTACAATTGATTCGAAGCAACGAGGTTCTCCAAGAATACAGGTATTTGACTATGCAACTCTTTATTCGCATAATGGAATCTAGTTGTGTTTCCTCAGGTGATATTCGAGTGTTGTCTCCGTTAGTTTAAAGTCGTAGACTTCAAGGACATCTCCTCTGTTCGTTCTCGTTTGAATTTAGTAGTGGCTGATAGACTTATGGTGTGTGCCACGAGAGCACCTCTGTGGGATTGTTATGAATGGGTTTCATCTTCTATTTCAATTTCTGATCTGTTCTTCATGGCTGGCTACACATGTGAATGTCTTAATTTGAGCCTTAGTATTCAGTGGTCGGATGCATACACATACACACACAGACTCATACATACACTCACACTCACAAACCTACGTATAAATACCTATATACACACACATACAGGCAGTATTAACGCAAAGCATGAACAGTGTGTTCACAGGCAAAATTTTGGCAGAAATGGGAACGGTGCGTTCATACTGAGATGGCCGGTTTCACAATAGTGTGAACACACTACTCATACTTTGCCTTAATACTGCCTGGATTTACTTTGGATTTTGCCTCAAAACATTCGGACTAACATCCATACAATCTGAAAAATGAATTGCAAACTCTGTTTCCGTATTTCCTTACTCTCTACTCTTCTATTTCATTGCTTATTATCTGCGAATTTTCCATGTCTAGATTTTTCATATGTTCTTCACTTGTCTCTGATAAAGGGAATACCCCATATTCAGGCACATGCGCCTATCAATTGGGATATCCTCCAGACAGCTGTAAGACCGCAACTAATTTAAGAATAATATAAAATAATGTATATGAATTGAGATGCTTGTTATGCCACGGCGTTTGTTGTTCACTTTCACAAATTTATATTTGCTAAATCGGAAACCTAAAATGGATCCATAGCTCCCGTCTCAGTTACGAACTTGAAACCATGATAATCCGTTACAGCACTTATCCAGCGTACTAACCGCTTAGATCATCCCATATTCTCTCTCTCTCTCTCTCTCTCTCTCTCTCTCTCTCTCTCTCTCTCTCTCTGTCTACATATATATATGAAGTAACAAACTGAGAGGAAAATAATGCGGGGTGTTAAATATCCAGTTCACTGGTACGTCAGTTGGATACCATATAAATATTGGTATATTTCAATTATAAAGATAAATTAAACAGAGAGATACTATTGACAATCCAATAATATATTTATATTACAATATTATATGATATACTATGAATATAATATAACATAACATAATATTATATAACATAAACCATTACAGAAAAAGACGAAATTCCGTGTAAAAAGACTCACACGGAATTTCGTCTATTTCTAAACCATGACCCTGAAATGACTTTATATATAAGGAAACTGTTATTATGTATGCATATCAGAAAAATATATATAAGTCGAAACAATTTGTTAGCCTTTTATGGTTTTAGTAATGGATTATTTTATATAATATTATGTTATGTTATATTCATAGTATATCATATAATATTGTAATATAAATACATTATTGGATTGTCAATAGTATCTTTCTATTCAATGTTTATATATATATATATATATATATATATATATATATATATATATATGTATATACATACACACACACACACATATACACATATATTTATATATTCATTCACACATATGCGTGTGCATGTATGTGTTTGTGAAAGTGCGTTTAACTGTGAGCGCGCAAAGATAATGAAGTGATTCTCATTTTCTTGTAGAGATCTATTTTCGTATAAATTTCATTCGGTCAGAAACAGGACAACAAATTATCAGACGAGGATGATTTTGGAATTGATATGCACAACGAGAAAGGCACAGGAGTTTAAGCCTTCTAATGTACATCCAGTTGCATTTTGGCTGCACGATAGAAAAATAAATCGGCCCCATAAGCTGTCACATTTTTCATAGGCCACGGAACGAATACAAATCAAATTTGACGCTGACAGGATTTTTAAAATTCATTTTGTTAGCCATAACTGTATTCGAAATAGTATTCCACGACGCTCATGTTTTCTGCGTGCCAAATTAGATCTCGATCTAACAAGTTATTAAAAAAAAAATATCCTGCTTAGAGAACTTTTATACGATATGAGACTTTCCGTTGGGTATCGTAATTTGTTCACAATTTAATGTCCCTTGAAATAGGAGTGTTACAACAACTTTGAACATAGCGGTTAAAATCATGCAAACGAAAAAAATGTATTATACTGTAGTTTTTGCAACCGAATCACATACCTTAAAAAACGAAAGAAATTAGTATGAACTGAAACAGTTACAATTAGACGTCTATAAACCATTTTTAAATGACAGCCAGTTCGCTATAAAATAAATAATGAGACATTAAATAACGTAGTACCAGATATAAGAAAAGCAAAGATTTCCATGTGTCGAAGGTTTCTTGAAATACATTTGCTCAATCATCGCTAAAATACGACGACGACGTCGACAACAAGAAATAATTAAGAAATTACTAGCAGTTAAAAGAATCCATATCATATGATGTCTCATATGATCTGAAGCAAACAAGGCACAATGCTCTTCTATAGAACATTAACCAGTCATATTTAAAATTGCGCGTTATCAAAATAATTATGTGGTTGGTGTTGTTGTTATTATCAGTAATAATAATAGTAGTTGTAACTCAGTTGCACATACACAGACGCACACATGTGTGTATGTGTATGTAAATGTATATATATCTGTGTGAGTGAGTGCGTGTGTAATTGTGTATGTGTGTATGTGTGTATGTGCCTCTGTGTGTACATGTGTGTGTGTGTCTGCGTATGTGTGTGGTCTTCGCATTCTCTTTCAAAACTAAGATAAGCTTATATATTTGAATTCCAATATATTCAATATTAATCAATTAAACATGAAGAGCCAAAGCGAAAAAGAGAACGATGCAGAGAGTGAGAGAGAAATAGAAGAGTTAGGAGAAAGAAAGAACGAGAAATTAAGAGATATCACGAAACACAGACAGTGAGAGAGCACAAGTACATAATTTTTTGTCTTATCTTTGAAAACCCGTAGAAATTTACGGAAATAAATATACAAAATATAATCGATATTATATAGATATATTTATGAACAACAAAGGGCATCAGACAATGGCCATTTAACAACAGCAACAACAACAGCAAAACACACGCACACACGTAAGCATATCTCGCTATCTATCAGTATATCTATCACTCTGTGCGTTAAGTAACTGCGGGTATGAGAGTGTGTTTGTATGCGTGCAAACACATACATACTCACACACAAAAATACATATATATACATTCATACACACATACACACACATATATATATATACATATATACATATATCTTATGCGTGCCAGTGTGATAAGATCACATGGTTCCCGATCACATGTTTCCAGGTTCAATCTCACTTCGAGGTACCTTCTGCTATAACCTCGGACCAATCAAATACTTCTGTATAGGGTTCGAAGATGTAAACTGAAAGAGGCCCATCGTACATATATGTACATCTATGTTTGTGTATCTTACTATTTGTGTATGTCTGCTACTACCTCTTGGTAACCGGCGTTGGTGTGTTTAAGTCCCTGTAACTTAGCGGTTCGGCAATATGGGTCAATAGACTAAATCTCATGTTGAAGAAAATATCACCTTGAGTCGATTCATTTCACTAAAAAATTTTCAGACACTCTACTATGTTAATTTATCTGTTTATTTTTCAACCAAGAGGACAATAAAGACAATATATAAACACATTTTTGCATTTTTAATTTTTAATTGTTGATATGACATAGTGTGTCACGTATGTTTGTATATTGTCATTATTGTCCTCTTGGTTGAAAAATTAACAGGTTAATTAACGTAGTACAGTGTCTGCAAGTTGGTGAGTACCACATATTCCCCTCCATTTTCTTATGGCTATATAAATTTAGGGTAAAATCTCCTTTTACCCGCACCCATTTATTGCACTTGGTAAAAACACTAGTGTAATAATAATTGGGTACCCTCCCAGCAGTATATTGGATAGATATTATCCCTTAGTGGGTTGGATTCACAACCCCTAACTCTCTTGGATGATGTATATATATGTATATATATATATATATATATATATATATATATATATATATATATATATATATATATATATATATATATATATATATATATATATGTATATAGATATATATATGTATGTATGTATGTATGTATATGCATATATATTCTTTCAGTCATTTGACTTAATGGGTTTTAGTCGAAGAAATCAGCTTATTCTCAGTAAGCCTAGCATATATTCTATCGTTCTCTTTTCCCGAACCGCTAAGTTTACGAGGATGTGTAAACTTAGGGCAGCGTTCACAATATGTTGCCAAGCGGTGGTGTGTGTGTGTGTGTGTGCGTGTGTGTGTTTGCCCCCCCCACATAATATGAATATATATACATATATATATATATATATATATATATATATATATATAATATATATACATATATATACACGACGGGCTTCTTTTAGTTTCCGTTTACTAAATCTACTCACAAAGCTCTAGTCGATTCGAGGCTATAGTAGAAGACACTTGCCCAAGATGCCACGCAGTTTGACTGAACCCGGAACCATGCCGTTGGTAAGCAAACTTCTTACCACACAGCCACGCTTGCGCCTATATGTATATATATATATATATATATATATATATATATATATATATATATATATATATATATATATATATGTATATATATATATATATATATATATATGTATATATATATATATATATATATATATGTATATATATATATATATATATAAAGAGAGAGAGAGAGAGAGAGAGAGGGAGAGAGAGAGAGAAAGAAAAAGAAAGAGAGGGAGAGAGAGAGAGAGGGAGAAGCAGATAAATTGATGCATACATAAGTGCGTGCATACATACAGAGATACTCATATATGCATAAAGGTGAAATTATTGTAAATACAAGTTTATATCGTTTTTTCCTACAAATGTTTCGCCTATGGAGTTGAAGTTGCTTGAAACACTGCCTTGGCTGTTTCAAGTCCAATCAGATGCTGGAGTACAGCGGACCACTACTGAATACTTTATTGTGTCGTGCTACACATATAAACGCAAGAAATACTATCACACATAAGCACATAGACGCAAACAATATCGACTCCGTATAAATATATATATAAACACACACACACACACACACACACATATATATATATATATATATATATATATATATATATATACACACATATATACATATACATATCTATATACATACATATATATATATATATGCATACATATACATATATATATATATATATATATATATATATATATATATATATATATATATATATATATATATATATATATTTTACAATATTCAAAATAATGTGGATAACCGTCATTTTAAAATTTGGGTAATTCTTCATTATACATAGGCACATGGACGCACATACATAGCTGTAAGTGTATATATATGTGTGTTTAGTTGTAAGTATATATATGTATATAAGGGCAGCTAGCTGGCAGAATCGTTTGCAAGGCAGGCGACATACTTAGCGGTATTTCGTCTGCCGTGACATTCTGAATTCAAATTAAGCCAAGGTCGACTTTGCGTTTTATCCTTTCGAGAGGTTGATAAAATAAGCACCAGTTACGCACTGAGTCATGTAATCGACTTAATCCCTTTGTCTATCCAATGAAGAAATAAATATATGGGTGTGAGGACGATGGGTCTCCTGTAGAAAACGATATTCAGCAATGAGGAGGGGAGAAACTCCAATAAACTTGGCGCATCGTTCACAATAAGATTACTTTGTTTTCATTACTTTCAATTTTACACTTTCACATGTCAATACATATATACATTTCTGTGTGTGTGTATATATACATAGATATACACACACACACACATACACACACAGGTACACACAGGTACACACACACACACACACACACACTGACACACACACACATACACACACACACCACTCACACACTTATTCTTCTATTCTGCTATTCTTTCATTTGTTTCAATCATTTGACTGCGACCCTAGGACCTATTCCTTTGTGAGCATAGTGCATATTCTATCGGCCGCTTTTGCCGAACCGCTAAGTTACGGGGATGTAAGCACACCAGCATCTGTTGTCAAGCGATGGTGGGGGACACAAAAAGACAAATACATACATACACACATACATGCATATATACATAAATACATACATACATACATACATACATACATATATATATATATATATATATATATATATATATATATATATATATATATATATATATATATATGTATATGTATATATATATATATATATGGGAGAATATACAAATAATAACAACAGACGAGGACAGGTGGTGTAAATAACAAAAGTATATATTAGTATGACGCTCGGGAATACGGAAAGTCTTTATATATATATATATATATATATATATATATATATATACACACACACATACACACACATATATGCGACAGGCTTCTTTCAGTTGGGATTAAACCCGGAACTGGTTCGAATGCATGGCACATTGAGCCACTCATGTGCCTATATATATATATATATATATATATATATATATGCATACATATATATGTGTTCGGGTGTGTGTGAGGTAGAGAGAGAGAGCATGTTTATGTACGCATGTAAATACCACACAGCTGAATTTGGAGAGAGATGGACTATAAACGCACAATTGTAACGCTGTGTGAATTAGACTGCGGTTAAAGGTTGGTGTCTTTTCGTTCCAGGAAGTAAGAAAAGAGAGAAAAAAGCCTTGCTTGACTAATTTCAGAGATCTTTACTGCTCCATCGGGGATTATTTTTGTGTACACAGAATGAACAGAATATTATTTTAATAAAGCATAATTTACTTGACATAAAAGGCGATGATATCACATATAAAGTTACAGAAAGATACAGCAATATTTTCTCTTTTAATTCGAACACGTACAAAACAATCAGCTTAACTGTGCTTGTGCTATATATGTATATATTAGAAAAAAAAACCTAATAATGATGATGATGATGCTGAAGATAGTATTAATGGTTTCAAATTTTGCCACAAGGGAAACAATTTTGGTGGAAGAGGAAGAGACGATTACATCGACTCCGGTACTTGTTTCATCGACCCTCGAAGGGTGAAAGGCAAAGTTGACCTCAGCAGTATATAACAATAATAATAATAATAATAATAATTGTAATAATGATTTTGTCACAAAACATGCAATTTTATGGGGAAGATATAAGTAGATTACAATGATCCCTGTGCTTAACTGGAATTTAACTATCCCCGGAAAGACGAAAAGCAACAATGACCTCAGCTGCATTTCAACTCAAATCGTAAAAGGCCGAAAGAAATGCCACTGAACATTTTGTCCGATGTTCGAAACAATGTCTCAAAGAATATTGATAATAAATTTTCTCCCATATCATCTATGAGACAGATTATGCTGAAAGTTTCAACCACACATTGACTATTAAGAGAGCTTCCTAAAGAATATCAGCATTCTACAATTTAGGGTGGGCCTTATAATTATCTGCATATGTATAGTATATACGCATATATGAATATACTTCTGCAGTTTTCAGTATATATGTGTGTATAAATATTTATATGTACGGATGGTTATATAAATATAACAAAATACAGTATACAAATATATATATACACACACACATTCATATATATATACACATGTATATGTATATGTTTACATATGTACGGATGTATATATATATATATATCTATATATATATGTATATATGTCTATATATGTGTATATATATATGTTTATAATACATATATATATATATATATATATATACATATATATATATATATATATATATATATATATATATATATATATATATATATAAATAAATACATACGCACACATTTATATATATATATATATATATATATATATATATATATATATATACACACACGCATATACATGCATACAAATGCATACACACATACTAGCTATGTATATGAATATCTTGTATGAGTATAATCTGCACATTATCTATATCAAGACAGGTTTATATTATATTATAATAAATGTGTATATATGCCTATATATGTGGATATTAATATGCACAAAATTATTATACCAGTGTATGTGTATCGATGCCACACAATGCACAAATACACACACACACACACACACTTATTATTATACAAATATATGGAAAGATTCATGCACACATACACACGCATACGTACAATTCAATGTGTGTGTCTGCATGTGTGGGTGTGAGTGATAATCATTCGAACATCACTGTAATGTTGCTGCGTTTAAATTCAAAACGTTATAGTAGCACATAAAATGTCTGTCAGACGCACGAATAAATTGAACATGTTAACACGAGTTTACGCTAAGGTAGAACAATGGGGCGTGCATGTAGTTATGGGTCTGTATATGTGAATGTGTATGCACGTTTGTGCTTATGTTTATGCATATATATATATATATATATATATATATATATATATATATATATATATATATATGTGTGTGTTTTCTCCTTGTCTCCGTATTCTTTCTGTTGAAGAGCGTAGCTCGAAACGTCAAAGACTTTCCGTATTCCCGAGCGTCATACTAATATATACTTTTGTTATTTACACCACCTGTCCTCGTCTGTTGTTATTTTTTGTATATTCTCCCATATATATATATATATATATACACACACACACATATATATATATATATATATATATATATATATATATATATATATATATATATACTTATGTATATATGCATATATCTATACACACACATACACCTATATATATATATACATATATATGAATAATTATATATATACATACATACATATATATATATATATATATGTATGCATATATATGTATGTGTGTGTGTGTGTGTATGTGCGTGTGTGCATGTGTACTATCAAATATGTGAATGTATATACACGCAAATATTTATCTTCGTATATATATATATATATATATATCTATATATACAAAAGTAAGCATGTAAATGTGTAAATATATGAAGATACATTTATATAAACACACTCACACACACACAAACACTAACCAACAAACATGCACACATACATATGTATTTTATCTGTTTTTGCGCGTGTGTATTTTTATTCCTCTAATACATATCTTTGTTTGTGTTGTTCCCTGTTTAAGTTTGTGTTGATATTTCGAAACGTATCGTATGTAATGGAAACAAAAATCTGAAAATTTGAATCCCATATTTTAGTGGATAAGAAATTCCTAAGCATTCCTACGAAGTATTCGATAATAATAATCTTACAAAGTTTGAAAATTCATGTGCGGCCTGGAATTTTTATTAAAGACAATCATTAACCTTTCTCTCCATTTTTTTCACCATCTCTCTGTCTCTGTCTGTTTCTCTCTCTCCCCCCCCTCTCTCTCTCATCATTGTAAGCGCGCACGCACACAATACACACAAACGCACATACATACAGAAACACGCACTCATGAACACACACATAGCTGCATCTGTGTTTTTGTACCTATGAATATATGCGTGCGTGTGTGTATGTTTATATATATATATATATATATATTCCTTGTTTTAGTTATTTGACTGCGGCCATGTTGGAACACCATATCAAAATAATTTTTAGTAGAAAAATCGCTCCTAGAACTTAATATTTGTAGGCCTACTATTCTT
>NC_142944.1:54998108-55003108 GCF_046866305.1 Octopus bimaculoides
TTCATGTAGCAATGCAGGGCTTCCTACGTTAAGTATTTCTTTACTGTAAGAGCTATGAGTACCAAAATATAATTGTAGTGACATAACCATGCACATCCTCACTGAAGACTTCCATAGTCTTTAGAACTGACTATCTTATATGCATGAAGATTTTGTGGACATATATTTCTATTTAGACTTCTCTTGATATTATTCTAATCCTTCTTGAAACTATATAAATTCTATGAAAACTGTCTATTAATAAATCATGTGGAACCGATTCAGCTGTTACTCATACATAAGCAAGCGATGGTAAAACGATTATTAACAACCTAACTTGAATTTTGATGGGGTCTGCAGACCCCATTTCCCAAGACTTCAATGGGGCTAAACTCATTCATCTGTTTGAGAAAAAATAGAACACACTGAATTTCTGGCAGTCTTGGTAAGAATACTCCTGAATCATCTCATTCACTATCATATCAATACAGTTTACTTCCAGAGAACCCATATAGATGTCGATGGAAAATGGACACGACTGTTATGATCTTCACTCTAAAATAATCTGAAAGAAATGTTTAGAGCGAAATCAAGACCTGTTTAACATTATTTGTTGATCTCCTCAAGGCGTATGTTGCTTGCGGAAAATATTTCCAAATATGGTTACCTAATCATGTTTGTGTATTTTGTGCGGAAATTACATGATGGCATGAGGCGAGTTTTTTAATGAAATGGAAACATGAATACTTTTCCTTCGCAAATGGTGTGGAACAGCATTGTTTAATTTTGTCTACATTTTTTTCTTTTTGAGTTACCCTTTTTAAATCATAAATTCTGCCATGATGTATGTGGTTTCCAGAACATAGTATTGACATTGGGTACAGCTATGGTAGAAAATGTGTATCCTTGCAGATTGCAAGTATAAAGACAATCATAAGCTTCTAAATAAATGTTGCTTTCAAATGGCTGGGTATTACTTGTGCCTGATGAGTCTACTAAGCAATGCACATGTCGATCAATTCTCAAAGGCTTGTAACAAGTTTGGATTCACTACTAGCTTGGCCAAAACAGTCTTGGTGTAACTGAACAATGGCATGTGGTCTGAGACATATATATCTTTATTAGAAAGGATCTTCCCATTTATACAACGCGTAAATGGGAAATCACCTACTAAATTTTCTTCTCTCAGAACGCATCGTATTGTCTCTTGAATATCTGTTTAGTTACACATACACCCTCACACACACACGCACGCACACACACACAAACACACACACCCACACACACACACACACACACACACACACACACACACACACACACATATATATATATATATATATATATATATATATATATATGGCACTCCGCCAGTTCCAATGACTACTGTTCCTTGATCCGATCAACGGAACACCCTGCTTTTGAAATTAACGTGAAAGTGACTGAACATTCTACAGACTCACGTACCTTTAATGTAGTTCTCAAGGAGATTCAGTTTGATACTGGATGTAACAAGTCTGATCCCTTGAAATACAGGCACTACTCATTTTTGCCAGCTGAAGGAACTGGAGCAGTGTGAAACAAAAGTATCATTGCCGGCGACAATTGCACTCACAACTTTGCGATCATGAACCGAATGCCGTAACCGCTAAGCCATGCACCATCACACAGGCAGACAGACACACACACACACACACACACAAACACACACACACACACACACACATACACACACACACATATACATATATCTGTGTGTGTATGTATATATATATATATATATATATATATATATATATATATATATATATATATATATATATTAGAAAAAATAAGGTACTCAAATATCTGGATGGTTGTACATGTACAGATTTTTATTAATATGTCACATGTTTTATAAATATTAGCGCTTGCACCTATTCTTGTAGGTTTTTCAAATATAAAACATGTCACATATTAATAAAAATCTGTAAATGTACAACCATCCAGATATCTGAGTACCTTATTATTTTTTCTAATATGTAATTCCTGTACATCACCTCCAAACCTTGCAATATATACACACACACGCAGATATAGATATGCACACACACATACATATATATATATAAATATGCACACACACACACACACACACACACACACACACACACACACATATATATATATATATATATATATATATATATATATATATATATATATATATATATATATATATATATATAAGTATATATAAGTATATATGCTTATAGATACATATAAGCATGTTTATCTACATATAGATACATACGTAAGTATACATACATGTTATACATGCATACACATGCTCACACACACATATATGTATATGTTTGTACTTTACATTTACATTTCGGTGTGAAACATTTAGCTCATTCTTTCTGAATGAACACATTAAATATCCTTAAATATCTCTATGTTTTTTGTTTTTTTTGAAAATGTATATATGCATCTGTATATTTGCGAGGAGCACGAATGTTTATGCGTATATTTAACGTTCACCTCAATGCGTTAAGTAAGAAATGTAGGTAACAATTAAGCAACTACTTTCGCTATAAATTGCATCAATATCTCACTTTTTTTCAATTTTTTGTACATTAGAATTTAGATACTGTTCGTGACTAGAATATACTTCGTCCACTACCAACCAAGTTTCGCATCACTTCCTTTCGGACCCTCGTTAATTTTTTGATTTTACCTTTATTGGCCATTAGTTTATTTGTGTTTATGCAGTGATATCATCAACGAAATGATTTTGTTTTGTGTGAAGATGACTATGTGACCCCAGTAATTTGTTCACAACTAACAAGAGCAAATTCAAATGGAATGGAAGCATATAACCGACGCTCCTATTTGGTATAAGCGGGGAAGTTAAAAGTTAATTGTCAGTTTATATATATATATATATATATATATATATATATATATATATATATATATATATATATATATATGTAAAAATATGTAACACTTATTCAGTAGCCATGATAAAACTCCGAGTTTTGGATGCCAGAGTGGGAGCCCACGCCAACATCTCATCAGTTATCCGGCCAATTGAAAATTCCTGTGAAAAATGACTGTTAAGGCACTGGAATAAAAGAAAAACGACAAAATTATTCAGTCATATATGGTCTTTAAAAGATAAAGGTGTCAGTGACAACATCCATTAGAAGATCCTAGCCAAGTGTAAACCTTACACCAGCAGCAGCGGAGGGTGCGGTCTATGTGGTATGGATAGATGGCTCATCTGGAAAGGCAGCTTCGACCGTACCACATGTCTAAATTCAAAGACTGAACTTTTCGGATCATGTCCACATGTGGCCAAATATTTGCTACGTGTTTGGTCCCCCTGAGTTTACTGAGAGGACTTGCTTTCTATTTTTGTGTTTATCTATAAGCTTTCTATCTCTATATAATTATTACTTACATTTCTTATATATTTTTAATATTTTTCAATAGTTTTACTGATAGGACCTGCTGATGGGACTGTATTGATAGATTTCTATATTGTGTCTATGTATAAGCTTTTCACCTTTTTTACCTGGATTTTATTTTTTATATTTTTTAATATTTTTAATTATTTTTGTGTTTTTTACATAATTATAGGGTTAATGTTTTTGTATTTTTTCTACACATATTTTTCTGTTTTCTCCCCTCTACCCTGTTTTTGCTGTACGCCTATAGACACGTACAAGAAACTTTATATGTGCGTGCTTGTGAGTGTGCGCGTGGGTGCGTGCGTGCGTATATAGATATATGCGTGCGTATATAGAGATATGTGCGTGCGTATATGGATATATACGCAGTTTTAGACGCGTTTTGACCTTGTCGCTACACAGTAATTTCCTTTTGTTTTTAACGGTCATTTTTCACAGGAATTTTCAATAGTCGGATAACTGAAGAGATGTTGGCGTGGGCTCCCACTCTGGCATCCGAAACTCGGAGTTTTATCATGGCTACTGAATAAGTGTCACATATTTTTACAGATAAATTACTCTATTGGCATAATATCGAGGTCTCTTTCTTTCTTTTGTTGTCCTTCCTGTCATATATATATATATATATATATATATATATATATATACACATACATGCATACATACATACATACATTCATACATACATACATACATACATACATACATGCTCGCACGTGCATGTTTACACACGCTCACCCAGAGATACATGTAAATAGGTGTATATATTTGTATTTAGATGCATATTCCAGTTCTAAAAATTTGTTCTGTTATCTAGGTAGTATTAATAAAACGATCAATTCGAAAAGGAAATACAGGTTTCAGTAAAACCTGATAGCCATTGTGATTATGCCATTGAGATATGCATTCCTAGGACAAAAAAAAAAAACAAAAAACAAACAAAGTTTAAGTCAAATATGAATTTTAATTGCTCTATTTGTTTCCTTTTGATTTATTTTTACTGAGGATGGGACGAGTGAATTTAAAGCTGTCTATAATTAAATTTTTCTCTGTGATATTTTCAGTGTCAGGAATCACAAGGTAAATCCTTGCAGAATCTACAGCAATTTGACATCAATTTCTGCACCCCACCACACACACACATTGTAAATCCGGTTACTACATGGTGTATCAAAGTAGCCTTCTTTTAATTAGTGCAGTATACATTTTCTCTCTCTCCCTCTCTCCCTGTTTCTCTCTCCCTCTCTCCCTGTCTGTCTCTCCCTCTCTCCCTCTCTCTCTCTCTCTCTCTCTCAGTTTGTAGATGTTTAACCTCAAGGAAGTACTGCGTTCAATGACATCCACGGAGTGACAATCACATTATAATATATATCTATGTCTATATTGTATCGTGCTTACAAGAGCTTGACAGGCATCTTCGACTAGCAGGTCATGCTACTCCAGACTGATGACGAGCAAAGACTCAGAAATATGTCTCTGGATGCAGGCTTAGCTGGATGGAGGTGCTTGACTCCCCCTTGTAAACATAAGGACACAGGAAATGTGTTAAGGCCGACAGGAAAC
>NC_142944.1:55005608-55035608 GCF_046866305.1 Octopus bimaculoides
AAAAAAAAGAGTGGAAGAAAAGAGAATATAATCTATATCATATATTGAGTACGCTGTTTCTTTTTTGTTACAAATTAACACCTAGTGTATACATACATTAGCACAAGATATATCTATGTATATTACGTTATGTATTTTACATATATATATAAATTTGTACATTATATAAGGCGCATTCCAAAATATCTGAGACTTATCTTAGGAGGGGCAGTTATAAATATCTTGGATTATTGTAATTTTACTGTATCATTACTGTACATCTCATAAGGTGTTCTACCAACTTTTGTTATTCCAAATTTAACGGCACTTTGAGCATACCCTAATAGAAAATGCTTGTCACAGCTGACTAGTTTGCAGAATGCAGTAGGAGCGTAAAGGCTCCAGACTCTTCAAGGATTTACTTGTATGAGCTGAGCATCTGTTTTTTGCTGACAAAAGGTTTCAAGGACGGTAGAGAGGAGGTGAGTGCTGATAGTTGGTGTAGGATGGGTGGGGGATGTCGGGACATCAAAGCTGGTTGAGAAAATATTAACTGGATGAAGACCGTGGTGTGTCTATAGAGATAATAAACATTCAGTTTAGAATTGGTGTTTCAACTGTCCTCATAATTAGTCATGAAGATCTGAACGTGCGGAAAATTTGTGTACGGTTTGGTCCCAGAGATTTCAGTAACGAACAGAAGAAAGAAGGGACACAACGCGCCGGCGGCAATTGAACTCACAACTTTGCGATCATGATTCGAATTCCGTAACCTTGTGAAGGTTTTGAGTGAGGTCAGAAAGAGTTTCTGTCCCAGAAGGTCAGAAGTCATGAACTCGAGTCGGTGGCATCTGCACCAGAGTAATGCTCCAGTACACAATTCCAACCTGGTAACCAACTAATTGACAGAGATGGGCATCAAAACTGTCGCTCCTCCTCCTTATATTCCAGACCGTGTTCCCTGTGAATTTTGGTTGTTCTCAAAACTGAAGGAGGTTCTCAGGACAATTCGCTTTGAACATGAAGGAGGCTGTAACAAGAGTCCTTTACTTTGGAAGACGTACATAAGAAAGCTATATTTCGTGATGTCAATAGCGTGTGTATAAAATGTAAGATTTACTATAATTGAAATATATATCACTGCGTAAATCTAAATTGCTCCTTGCACTTAGATCGAGGTCGAGAGACCGATGAGCAAGGCTAATCCACCACTTACTTACAACACCTACTCGCCGACCTAGCAATTTTCAGTTTTACTGGTTTGCATAAACTCACAACATGCTAATAAGAAGCAGAAAATAACCTACAAACTAAAGTTTAGCACAAAATGGCACACTAAATTTAGATGCATAAAAACATACAAAGCATAAAACTTGTTACATCACACCTATTTAGATTTAAATATCATAAAAATGAGGTTTGTTAACCCTAAATACTCACTCAAAAATTAGGGAGAAGAAGTAGTCTGTAAACATTTTTACTAGTTTCCATGATTTTTAGCATTAAGCAGGTTACTTTCTTTTTTAATGCAATAATGGTGTATCTGATTTCAGTAATATCACTAGTATAATTTTGTAAATTAGCAGAATGCCTTACAGTACAATCTTATCAGTCTATAATTAAATGCATTCTTCGGCGACTTTTTAGAATTCGATATGAGGTTCATTCCTAATAAATATTAATATTATCAACGCTATAAAATATTTTACGTTGTACGATAATTTTTTTGGTCGGAAACATTTGATGAGATCCGAGGGCTTTACGATTCTTTAATTTTTAGAATTTCATACCACAAACTTACAGGACTGTACATCTTAAACTTACTTTTGATTAGATTCTTCTTTGCCAAATTTGGTCATTACTTATTTTAATGCAATATAAATATGGTAAAGGTGAGAGAGAGAATTGCCGATATCAAAATTTATCCCAACCATCGCCCAATAATTCTTTAAAAATTAGCTAATATCATATTAAGTTTATTGTCTGAAAGGCAATCGTTTAACCTTTCTACAAATTACTAAAAGAACTTAAAATAAAATAGCTTCAAATATAGAACCGTTATTGTTTATAAACACGGGAATATGAATTGAAATAGAATCATTCACGAAATCAAAATTAAATGCATAATTTTCACTGTCTGTTGCTAAGCTTCGAAACAATTGTTTCCTCAAACACACGCGCGTGAGAGCACACGAACGCACGCACACTCATGGATACTTTAATAAGATTGTCACTAAAGTGAGCTATAGTTGTTAAAAAAAAAAATCAATTCTTACGTAACCAATTTAAATAAAACCAAAAGAAAAATGTAGGGTCATTAGTCTTACATTCATCAGACATATTTGAATATCATAAAATAATTTGCAAAACACAAATGTTCATTAATGAACTGGGGAAAACCTAGAGATAACAGAGTCGACACCAACATTTCAAACATGAAACTGCTTACTTTATCTCTATCATGAATTAACCCTTATGAATTACTTCAGCTGTATTGTGTTTGTAAATTTATGCAGTCTGTTGTAACAGAGGTCAAGCTTTTTCCTTAACTAATCCTGTTTTCCAAAATATAATAATTCACTAATTATATAGAATACGCCCATTATAGATCTGGGAAGACCATAACGCAAATGATAACTCGATCTACAGACATGAAGATTTTATTACCCAGTGCGCATAAACGAAAGCAGGGTATTGTAATCACTCGTCTGTCTGTCTGTCTGTGTATTTGAAAAATTAAGCAGAAATACTCATCGGGTGGGTGGCTCGAAATGATGAACATTTGGTTTGATTATCTTTAAAAAAATCGAACTTACAAATTTCCCGATGAGCAAGTAGTCATATTGTTTTGTTCACTTTCTTTTTCATATGAATCGACCCGCGTCTGCATGTGTATAGATCTTGGTGTACCTATGTCTGTAGACCCGTGTGCGTACATACATGCATAGATGTGTGTGTGTGTACACTAATGGATTCGGGAGTTTCGTTTATTTACGAGTCGATTTCTTAAAATCACCGGAGTATAAATACTTATAATGGTGACAGTTATGAAAAAAAAAAAAGCTTAATTCAGTTCAGTTAAAATGCATAGGTAAGCAACGCATTGTAAGCCACGCTATAATTTGGAAAAACATTTATTTGAACACAGGGTAAGCATCGCCCCTCCGATACCCTATTTTTTTCATTTTTTTTTTCTATTGTGATAGCAAGAGGGACAACGAACGCCCAGTTATTTCATGGTTTAGCTGATGTGTTGACCAGATTCACATCATCAAAGCCCAGGCTGTGAGACAACACGATGGATGTTAGCATACACTTGGTAGTTGACTATTTTTATATGTATATGTATATTTAGATGTGGGTACAAGGTTCATAATCAGTGTGGGGGACAATTTTGAGTACCACAGCTAGAAATTAAGCGTCTGTGCGCAATCGTTTGAGCGTGTGCGTGTATGTGTGTTTGTGTGTATGTATGTGTGTTGCGCACGTGTGCGTAAACGAGTGCTTGAATGTCTGTGGAATTCCAGATATCTGTAGGCGAGGTGGCCATAAATAAAAGAACACTAGAAAGACAAAGAAACGTCTAGGTAAGCAAGAGACTTTTAAAAACTATCGAATTGCTATTACAGGAGATATAGATTGTTTGATGTTAATTTGTTCATTTCTGCATTTGTGCGTACTCGTATATGTGAGCTGTGTCTGCGTCTGCATCTTTGTGTATGCGTGAATGTGTTTTTCTGGGTGTGAGCGTGACTCAGTTAAATTTCTTCTTTCTTTTTTTTTGGGGGGGTGGTGGTGGTGGTCTTTTTGCTTTAGCCTTACATATATGCGGTCTGTAGATACTTTGCGTTAGTTAGTATTAAGACGCACCAGTAGCGGTTGGGGTTGCGGGACTTAGCTAATATACCGGAGTTATGTTAATGCGTTCCATCTATGGTCAGATCAAATGTAAGTGCCAGTGAAAGGGTAAGTGTTCATTTTCACTGAATGTTGTGCACGTTTCTAGCGTTTGTTGTGCTAATTATATTATTAGCGTCTTTCGTTCATGTTCATTGCTTGAGTTCGAGCAAGCAAGCATGTGCTGAGGACCGCCAGCGTATATATATGTGCCTGAGTGAGTGCTTGTCATTTCGTATGCCTATGGCTATGTTAGATGTATTTGGTCTTGTTTTAGCGTACATACACTCGGTACCGTCCATAAGTATTTTTCCTTTGTGTGTGTGTTTCATTGTATTGCTGGCCAGTGTCTCTTTGGGTTTGAGCCTGTGGGCCTTAGATGATGTATGTGCTTGTTACAAGGTCTTTTATATGGTCATATTAATTAAAGGTGATGTGTTTTTTGTTCTATGCATTCAGCAATGATTATTCTAATTAATTTGGATATGTACTGAGGCTTATTCTAATTATTGTGTGTAGTCAGTAAGCAGTAATCAGTATGTATCTGTAGTAGGATTATTCTAATTAATCCGTGTATGGAGTAATAATTATTCTAAAAAGTGTTGGCTTGGCTTAACTTGGATTCATTCTCTTGCCTGATGGGGTTGTAGTCATCCCATATTAGTGGCCCCAGAAACGTCATCTAGCGTAGAGCTGACCAGGTTAACCAGTGCTTTCCATTACTGGTGGTTCCCTGCCAACTCCTCTGAATCCTCCACTGTAATGTCAATTTCCTGTAAATCTTCCTTAGTCTCGTTCAGCTATCTGGTGCTGGGTCTGCCAAGAGGTCTCTTCCAGACCGGAGCTGTTGCATCATACCAGGGTCTTACTCTTGTAAGACCCTGGTATGATGATCTAGCGGGAGACGAAGGACATGTGCGTACCAGTGCATGGGACGGATAGCTGTGCCATGAGATTTTTCTAATTAGTGTATGTATGCAGCAGTTATCATTTTAATTCGTGTATGTATGCAGTAAGGAGCGTTCTAATTAGTGTGTGTAATTAGTATGTGTAATTACTGAAGAAATTGTGCGCGTATGTAGTATTATTCTAATTTGTGTGCGTGTATAGTAAGGTGCATTCTAATTAGACTGTATGTAATAAGGGTTATTCTAACTAGAATTTGTACGTATAATTAGGATTATTCTAATTAGTTTGCATGTTGTAATAATTATTCTAATTATTGTGTGTATATAGTAAGGATCAGGATTATTCTAATTTGTGTCTGTATGTAGTAATGTTTATTCTATTTAGCAAGTCTATATAGTAAGGATTATTCTAATTTGTGATTTAACTCTGAGTACCTAATACCTTTGTAGTTAAACGAGATATTAGGAAACTGCTTGATGTAAGAATCGGTTTACAAAATGGTGTTAGTATTTGTAAATTCACAGAAGTTTCCATCTTTCTCTTAATTCAGATGAGACTTCGCTCCGCCGAATTCTCTTTCTATGCTGATGTTATTCTCATTTTCCGAAGTACAAAAGTTAATATATTGAATGATTTTTATGAATTAAGTTCACATTGAGATTATCAGATGACGGATAATTTTTAACAATTATGATTTTTACCATAACAGCGTATTAGAAAACTTCGAAAATAGAGTACATAATATGCAGAACAACACTAATATTCATAAATATATAAATAGAAAATGGAATATTCTTCCAAAATTTAAATGTCCATTTCAAATGTCTCTAAATTCATAAATAATTACTTCAACCTAAATATCATAAAGCCTTCATTAAAAATAACATTTAGGTAAGTAACATTTAAAAAAAAAACACGAATTCACAGGTGGCCTCTCATCATAATTTCAAGAACTGATTCTCAACAATGCGTGTTTCTATATTGGTTTCAAATTTTGACACAAGGCCAGCATCTTTTAGAAGTGGTATTAGTCGATTACATTGACCTCAGTGTTCATATGATACTTATTTATCGACCTCGACAGGATGAAAGGCAAAGTCGACCTCAGAGGAATTTGAACTCAAAACGTAAAGACGGACAAGGTGCTAGTAAGCGTTTTGCCCGGAGGGATAATGATTCTCCTAGCTCGCCACCTTGTGTGTTTTTGTATTAAAAATAACTAATGCAAATGGAAAAAGAGCTACTTAGAATTTACAGAAAATGAATTAGAAAAGCATTCGCGTAAGTTGTGAAAAACACGCAGACAATATACACTGGTCGATTTACTCTGTAGATACAGCTGTCGATTAACGGATGATACGAGTATCAAATATAAATCGACTGGTCCAATATAAAATCAATGTTTCCGGCCAGAATGACTCCAGGGGTTCTGGTTTCTATCACTTGTGGAACTCTAAGCAAAAGATTGGAATTTATAAATCTTTGCTGATATTTCTATCGATATTCATAAAGGAATTTCCTAATAATATGTGTCTAAAACATTATTTTCAAAATTACTAATTTACCAGTGACTAAAATATGAATTCTTAATCATCCATCAACTCTAACACTTAAATATTATATGTTTCCTTAATTTAGCCCCAGGAGACACGTTGTCTCCTGGGGCTAAATTGCTGCAACATTAGTCCTAAACCAGGACTGCCATGTTATGTTTGGTAAACAATCTTTACTCCAAAGTACTGTTGCTGGATATCATTCGTTGTAGAAATCTTGTTTTCGCAATGGGGATAAAAACAAGAAAATCAATTGTTCTACGCATGGTACTTCAATAGATTAGATGCGTATTTTCTAAAACTTTTAACAACCAATCATGTTTCTAAGCCGACCAGTTCATATTCCAGTTTCTTAACCCGAATATTTGTAGATATATTTTCAATATGCCTCAATAGTACCACGTGAATCAGTTGAGTAATCAATAATATGAAATTCAGATTTAGGATTTAAGTTTCAGCAGCTAATTATGTATGTAATTTTTCAATTTTAATTCAAAATTTGTTGCCAATACAAAAAGAGCCAATTTCTAACCTAGATCCAAGGCTCCTTCACTGGAATTTCAACATCAACAACAGGGTATGTATGTATGTATGTATGTATGTATGTATGTGTGTATGTATGTATGCATGTATGTATGTATGTATGTATGTATGTATGTATGTATGTATGTATGTGTAGATTTGTATTTATGCATGCATGTATGCATGTATGTATGTATGTATGTATGTTTGTATTTATGCATGTATGTATGTATGTATGTGTGTTTGTATTTATGCATGTATGTATGTATGTAAGTATGTATATATTTATGCATGTATGTATTATGTATGCATTTATGTATGTATATCAGGTCACCCTTATTGTGATCGGTAAAATCTAATTCAATGCAAATCAAAACTATCCCTCACCCTCTCTACTGCTCAGATATATATGTGTGTGTGTGTGTTTGTGTGTATGCATATATTTGTGTGTGTGTGTGTGAGTGTAAGAGAGAGAGAGAGAGAGAGAGAGAGAGAGAGTGAGAGAGAGAGAGAGAGAGAGAGTGCGTGTTTGTGCATCTTTGAGTCTAGGTTTGTCCACTACTACAGCTTCACAACCGGTGTTGGTGTTGTTTACGAAACATAGTGGTTCGGCTTAAGACACCGATAGAATAAATGCCAGGTTTTTAAAAAGAAATAAGTACTGGGTTCGATCCATTTGAATAAAATTTCTTCTAGGCATTACCCTCACCACACCCACACGCACACACATGCAAGGTATCAGGGTATGACTTCATTTTAAGATCTGTATTATGCATTGCATACCATGGTTGGTCATACCTGAAAAATGGGACAAAACTTAATATTGAAGTGTAGTCTTCTGACATGGTCGGTGGCAAGCTCACTGAACACATGTGCGCAAAATAGTTTAGATTCCTGGTACGACAAAAATCTACACGTAGGCCTTCCATATTTCAGAAAATAAACAGGTGATTTTTGCAATCCGAAATTGGGTATATACACACGCGCGCGCGTGTGTGTGAGTTTGTGTGCGTTTGCTTGTATGTGTTCAGCGTGTGTGTGAGTGTGTGTATTTTGTGAGTGGATATGTGAAAGCGTGTGCGTTAGAAATACCATGAATTTAAATAATAAATTGTAACGCGTGTACGAAAATTACTCGGCAGCTGACCGTGCAGTTAGAAGAATTATCCATTGAGGCTTATTGACATAAAGTTCTATATTAATTTACTTTATCCACCCGTACACAATTCAAAAATGAAATACTAAAAGTAACATGCAGCCTGAATATCAGTACAGAACATCAGTACCCCTGGAATAATATATGAAACCAATCCAGATTGAATGAGGTAACATTATATATCTAATGGCAACATTATCATTATCATTATTGCTACAAAGCTTGCTGTTTACTACAAAATTTTGGTCATAAAAGGTTCTAACAAACACGTATTACAGAAAATGAGACCCCACTGTGGAAAATTTGTTCGAGAAAACTAAATGAAAAAGACGAATGTAGGCAGTTATGTGTTTACATTAGGGATTAATATAACACATTTATCCACATGTACAACTGTTGTTACATGTAAAATGTGCATATATAAGAATATATTTTTGTATGTGTATATATACACACGTGGACAACCTACCCTATCCTTATCCACTGTCCTACAGAATACCCTATCTAAGTACGATCTGGACGACCCGATGCGGTTACTCCATGTCCACATTGGCACATTCGTGTGGTCCAGTCGGTACCTGTCAGACAGTTGGAAACGTCTGAGCAGGTTTTTGAGGCTTTTGCATCCCTTTCTATTGCTATCGCTGCCTGCGTAATCTAGATGCGTGTCCAGGGTAGCGTTCCAATCCCCCACTAGAAGTAAAGGTCGAGACGTTTCCCAAGAAAACCTCTAGACGTCGATAGAAATCTGGCCGGCCTGTTAGAGACGGTACGTAAACTGCTATCAGTCGAAAAGCACACCCATTGCTGCTGTCGACATCGAAGACGACCAGCCTACCCCTCCGGGTCTAGGAAAATTGCTTTTACTTTGAGGTCCAAACTCTTCCGAAGAAGCACCGCGGTGCCTCCTCCACCCATTCGCGGCAGACACGGAGAAAAATAAATGTTGAAATGTCCGCCGAACATGTGCTGGAGGGCCCGCGGGCTGTGGAGTCTGGTCTCGCTGACGGCTATGACATGCAGATTTTGTGACTTGATGTCGTATCTGTTAAACGACATCAAGTCACAAAATCTGCATGTCATAGCCGTCAGCGAGACCAGACTCCACAGCCCGCGGGCCCTCCAGCACATGTTCGGCGGACATTTCAACATTTATTTTTCTCCGTGTCTGCCGCGAATGGGTGGAGGAGGCACCGCGGTGCTTCTTCGGAAGAGTTTGGACCTCAAAGTAAAAGCAATTTTCCTAGACCCGGAGGGGTAGGCTGGTC
Organism: Octopus bimaculoides; assembly: GCF_046866305.1. Lineage (NCBI taxonomy): Eukaryota > Metazoa > Mollusca > Cephalopoda > Octopoda > Octopodidae > Octopus > Octopus bimaculoides. Next base: position 55,014,893 of record NC_142944.1, read on the forward strand.
GTCTTCGATGTCGAAGGCAGCAATGGGTGTGCTTTTCGACTGATAGCAGTTTATGCACCGTCTTTAACAGGCCGGCCAGATTTCTATCGACGTCTAGAGGTTTTCTTGGGAACGTCTCGACCTTTACTTCTAGTGGGGGATTGGAACGCTACCCTGGACACGCATCTAGATTACGCAGGCAGCGATAGCAATAGAAAGGGATGCAAAAGCCTCAAAGACCTGCTCAGACGTTTCCAACTGTTTGACAGGTACCGACTTGACCACCCGAATGTGCCAACGTGGACATGGAGTAACCGCATCGGGTCGTCCAGATCGTACTTAGATAGAGTATTTTGTAGGACAGTGGATAAGGATAGAGTAGGTTGTCCACAATTCCACATAGTCAGCTACACAGACCACAAATTTGTCACTTGTACGCTTGACTTAGATAAGACACATAGACAGGGTCCCGGTTACTGGAAGCTGAACGCGTCGTTCACGGCACGCCAGGCTTACAGGGACCGGATTAGCACTTTAGTTAAGAGAGCATTAACGGGTGCCATCATCAACAACAGATGGTGGTATGCCCTCAAAAAAGCAATCAAGTCAGAATCGATTAGGTACAGTAAGGCCCTAGCGTTAGACCGAAATAGAATAGAGGGAGACCTAGTTAAGAAATTAGAAGAGGCACTTAGTACTGGCATCGCGTCCAACGTAGTGGCAGCGAGGTTGACCCTCGACCAACATTTCAACGCCAAACACGAAGGATGCGTTGTCAGAGCTAGGATGCGTGCTCTGAGGGACGAGGGAGTTGGAGCGGCCCGAGAGGCCCGAGTAGCGGAGGCGCAACGAGGCAACAGAGCCACCATTAGGTCTCTGACAGATGAAGAAGGGCGCGAATTACTCGAGCCTGAAAGGATGTACGAGGCCTTTCAACAGCACTTTGCCCGACTGTTCGGGACAACTGGTGGGTCAGAACGCAGAGTAGACTTTAGTGCCTACCTGCATGGCCTGCCACGACTCTCAGCAAGAGAGGAGGAGTGTTGTGAAAGACCCATAACAGCCGCGGACGTACGGGATGCGATGGCAGGATGTAAGGGAGACAAGTCGCCAGGCTTGGATGGTCTGCCCTACGAAATTTATTGTCATATGCCAGACTTGTTTGGAGGCGTCTTGGCAGCTGTCTACTGCAACTGGCAGCAAAACGGGAGTATCCCCGTCTTTGTAAAGCGAGGAGCAGTGCCACTACTAAAGAAAGACCCAAACAAGGGAAACATCATAGATAATTTTCGGCTCATCACTCTGCTCAACGCAGATTTGAAAATTTTGGCCAAAGTGTTAGCCGAGAGGTTGGCGCTTGTCACCGAGAAACTAGTCGACAGGGCGCAGACGTGCGCCGTGCCGGGTAGGACTATCCATGACAACCTCCATCTGATCCGCTACATCATGGACAGGGTAGTTAAGGAACCTGGCATGGATGGGGCGCTGATCAATTTGGATCAATCAAAAGCTTTCGATAGGGTAGACCATCACTACTTGGAAGCCGTCCTCAAAGCGGCTGGTTTCGGTCCCGTCTTCCGCGGTTGGATCGCTGCCTTATACAGCGGCATCCGCTCGGTAGTTCCCGTAAACGGTCATCTATCCAGACATTTCGGCATCATGCGTTCGGTTCGTCGAGGATGCCCCCTCTCGGCCCTTCTGTATGTATTGACTCTTGAGCCTCTACTGCGGAAGTTGGCGACGCTGAGGGGCATCCCACGAGAGCTGGGATGTGGGACGAGCGTGTCTGCATACGCGGACGACGTCACCGTCATAGTGTCGAGCCAAAAGCACATCGAGCTGGTCGGCGAGAGACTAAAAGAATACGAAGCGGTAACGGGAGCAAAAATTAACCGGGATGAGTCAGTGGGCTTGCGGCTCGGCACCTGGAGAGGCAAGCCCATGCCGTCTAACAGCGTCTCCACTGTGGGACGCTGGACCGACGGGCCGGTTAAATTGCTCGGAGTCTGGTTCGGTCCGGACCTCCAAATGGAGAAGAACTGGGGCGAAATAACGACTAGGGTGGTCACTCTCACCCGGCAATGGGCCGAGAGGAAGCTATCCTTATAAGGTCGGGCGGAGGTGGTGAACGCGTACATTGCATCCGTCATCGAATACCGTCTGACTGTCGTGCCTTGTCCCGACCCTACCATCACCAAACTGGAACGCATACTCTTCCGCTTCTTGTGGAAGGGAAGCGTTCCGATGGTTAGGCGATCCATTTGCTGTCAACAGCCGCTAAATGGAGGCTGGGTATACCGTGGTTGATGATGCGCAAACATGCGCTGAGACTGCGACATCTCCGGCGCTTCCTAGACGACGGTGAACAGGTGTGGTCGCCGTTTGTGCGGCGCGCTTTCCCGCAGCTCGTCTCCTTAGCCGAACTGCAGTCGTGGATTAAACAGAGACCTAGGCACGGCGAATGGCACCGCGAGTGTCGCGTTACTCTCAAGCAACTCTGCCGTCCGGGACCAATCTTGTGCAACTTTGATTCCACAAAAGCGTTCTATAGAGGATTAGTGGAGGGGAGGTGCGACGACGATCTCGGGCAGAATCTGGGCGTCGACGAGGAACATCTGACCCGCCTGTTCAGGACAACTTTCGGGCCGGGACCTATGGACAACCACCAGAGATCCCTGGCCTGGCAGTGCTATCGAGAAGCATTACCCGTTCGGGATAAGCTTTACAGACACGGTTCGAGACACACCGGACCGACTTGCCCGAGATGCGGTCAGAGCGACGAAACCGTTCTGCACGCACTCGTGCAGTGTCCAAAGATTTCCGACGTGTGGGCTTATGTCGAACGGCTTCTGTCACGTGTGGGACGAGTCCGCCTGTCAGCCGAGTCTATTGTGCAAATTGCTCCACTACCGTCCCTCAACAGGGAAGGCAAGGCAGTGTTCATCATACTGGTAGCCATGGTGAAAGAATGTGTGTGGTGGACGCGAGCGAAAGGATTAGAGACGAAAACTTACCTCTCTGGCCAATCGCTCATCAACTTTTTCAAGTATCACTTGAAAAGGAAGGTAAGAATAGAGAGACAGTTTTTGTCTCGTGAAAGTTGCATTAAAAAGTGGGTGAATGTAGCAATCGAAAACAAAAGAAAATTTTTTTGAAAGAGAGAGAGAGCACTTCGCTCTCATGTGTCTATTCCCTGCTGAGGTTACCATGGTCTTTTCCGTAGGCTTTTCTCTCCATGGATAAACCAAATGTTACCCCATTTTACACAATTGACATTTTCTGTGATATACGATACCCCCCCCTTTTTTTTTGTCACTACCGATCCCTTTTGATCGGATTTTTTTGTTCTTTTCTTAAAGAAAAGCTCTACAGTTGTATTTGTCCCCTCTCTGTGCAGCCCTGTGTGGATAATAAAAGAAAGTTATCTATCTCTCTATCTATCTATCTATCTATCTATCTATCTATCTATCTATCTATCTATCTATCTCTTCTCACGGACGTGCTGTTACATCGGCTGCGAAGGTAAACGTTTATTTGACCTTTTATTGTCCACATTTTGTTGGAAATTTTAAATAATTTTGTTGCGAAGCACCTAGGCTTCATTTGTGTGTATTTTCAAGGGCAGGAATTGGCCCCCAGGGGCAGTTTCGGCCCTAGCAAAATACAAAAATTTCCTTCTTGACATTTGAAAAATGTCGAGAAACATAATTTTGGAACGCTAAGTCTTGTTCTTTTGACACGCATTTCCCGAGGCTTCAGATGCCAGAAGAGAAAAAAGAACAGAGTAGCGCGTGCTCACATAGTGACAAGAACGCAGTTGCTGTAAACGTCACAAAGACAGTGATTACAGCTACTAACAGCCCTCTCACCACCACCACCACCACCACCACCAATACCAACAACAAAAACAAAACTAACCAAGGTTACAAAACCATGCGTAAAAACCGTCACAAATGTCTCTGACGTAAGCACCATTGCTGCTGACGCCATCATCACCACCACCAACAACAACGACAACAACAACAACAACAACAACAACGACAACAACAACAACAACAACAGCAACAACAAGGACGTAAAGTTATCGGCCGTCAGTAATGACACCATCACCTGTTCAACAAACTCTGCTGCCACTACCACCACCTTTGAACCAGGCAGTACATACACCAACATAAACAAAAATATTCAGAAGAACATGTCCGCCAGCACAACAAAAACAAATTTCGCAAATGCTCTAAAGGAAAAAAGAACAATAGTAACATTCACACAAAAACAAATAAAAGACACAAAATCCCTTCTTACGAAAGAAGGAGATGATGTCAGAATAAACATACCAAAAGATATTATAGAAATGAAAAACAAAAAGTGCATCATTTATAAACTGGTAAACACAAAAACCAGACGTGTAGAAAATGTTAGCACAGATAAAATTGAAGTTTGTCTTAGAAAAATTTGGCCTTATCAAAATCATGTCACCTGGGGAAGAAAATTTGGAACGGTGCAGGTGAGATTTCTGGATGAAAATTTAGCTAAACAATTTTCGACACTCTCTCTCCGCACAGATGACTTGGTGATGATACCGAGTTATCTAGGACAGAGAGTGACCAAAGTTATAATAAAAAATGTGCCATCGGAGGTGGACACCCAATGGCTGATATCGGCCGTATGCCTGGAAATGGAGGAGGCAAATATTTTGGAGATTACGGTCGGAGAGGAAAAGAACTGGGGAGGGAAAAATCTGGAAATCCTTCTCCACATCACGGAGGAGGCTTCACAGAAAATTCCTCCAAACATTAGATTGGCAGAGGACCACAAGCTGTATGTGGTGGTAGAGGGCAGGCGACCTCGCTGTTACCTATGCAACAGCGAAGCACATCTGAAAAGGACTGCCCTCTGGCCGCTAAACAAAAACGACAACAAGAACAACAAGAACAACAACAACAACAACAACAGAAGCAACTACCAAATACTCCCAACAGAAAAACCTTACTACCAACACCACCAGCAACACAAAAAACAACAACAGAAATATCAGCAATAACCACAACAGAAAAGACAACAGAAACTGCAAAAACAGATGAAGAAAAAAAAGAAAATTCCAAGACTGCCTCTCCCTCCCCCATATCACATACACCGCCACACACAAATAACAAGCAGCCAACATTAATAAAAACAGCAACACAAACACTCACAAAAACACACACAGACGCACAAAATTTGCCGTTACCTCTTTCTGACTCCTCAGATCTCCCATCATCCGATGAAGAGAGTGGGGAGCAGTGGAAAATAGCTACGAAAGGAAAGAGGAAGCGCAGTAAGAAGAAAATAAAACAAAATGCAAACACAAACAAAGCAGGGAGATTCACATCTCCCGAAAATATTCCTAACACCAATAGTAATATGCAAAAAAACAATGCTAACAGCATTGGATATCATAGCCATTAGTGAGACCAGACTTCATGAACCGCGGGCCCTAAAGTCCATGTTTGGCGGACAGTTTAACATTTATTTTTCTCCCTGTCTGCCGAGGATGGGCGGTAGTGGCACGGCGGTTCTTTTTCGCAAGAGTCTGGATCTCCAAGTAAAGACGATATTTACGGACCCGGAGGGTAGACTGGTTGTCCTAGATGTGGACGGCAGCGATGGAGGCGCTTTTCGGTTGCTGGCAGTTTATGTGCCTCCTTTAACAGGTCGGTCAGACTTCTTTCGACGTCTAGAAGTATTCCTGGGAACGTCTCGTCCCTTACTTTTAGTGGGGGATTGGAATGCTACCTTGGACACGCATCTAGACTACGTGGGGAGTGACAAAACTAGAAGGGGATGCAAAGGCCTCATAGACCTGCTCAGACGCTTCCAGTTGTCTGACAGGTACCGACTCGACCACCCAAATGTGCCAACGTGGACTTGGAGCAACCGCATTGGGTCGTCGAGATCGTATCTAGATAGGATAGTGTGTAGGACAAGAGATAGAGATAGTTTAGGATGTCCACAGTTCCACATAGTCAGCTACACGGATCACAAACTTGTGACGTGTACGCTAGACTTAGATAAGGCACATAGGCAGGGTCCCGGTTACTGGAAACTAAACGCGTCTTTCCCGTCGAGACAGGTTTTCAGAGACCGGATTAGCACGTTTTTAAAGAGGGCTTTGACGGGAGCCATCGTCAACAACAAATGGTGGTTTGCCCTCAAGAGAGCAGTGAGGGCGGAAGCAATAAGGTATAGCAGGGCACTAGCTGTAGAGAGGAACAGAGAAGAGGGGGAGCTAGTGATAAAGTTAGAAGAGGCATTGCGAAGTGGCATCGCATCCGACGTTTTAGCGGCGAGGTTGGCCCTCGACCAACACTTCAATGCTAAACACGAAGGGTGTGCTGTCAGGGCAAGGATGCGTGCTCTGAGGAATGAAGGTGTTGGAGCCGCACGAGAGGCCCGGGTGGCGGAGGCGCAGCGGGGTAACAGAGCCACCATCCGGTCTCTGGTAGACGAACAGGGGCGCGAATTGCTCGAGCCGAGCAAGATGTGCGAGGCGTTTCAGCGGCATTTTGCCCGACTGTTCGGGAGGAGTGGCGAGCGAGAAGGCAGGGTGGATTTTAGTGCCTACCTGCACAGCTTGCCACGACTCTCGGCAAGAGAGGCGGAGTGCTGCGAAGGGGTCATCACGGCGGAGGAGGTGAGGGACGCGATGGCGGGTTGCTCGACGGACAAATCTCCGGGTTTGGATGGTCTGCCCTACGAGCTTTACAACTGTATGCCAGACTTGTTTGGAGAAGTCTTGGCGGTCGTGTACTGCAACTGGCAGCAGAACGGGAGCATTCCCGGTTTTGTGAGCCGAGGAGCGGTAACGCTGCTGAAGAAAGATCCAAACAAGGGGGACGCCATAGATAACTTTAGGCCCATCACTCTGCTCAATGCAGACATGAAAATTTTGGCCAAGGTGTTAGCCAAGCGGTTGGCGCTTGTCATCGAGAAACTGGTCGGCACGGAGCAGACGTGCGCCGTGCCGGGCCGGAGCATCCATGACAACCTCCATCTGATGCGCTACATCATAGAGAGGGTAGTTAAGGAACCTGGCATGGGTGGGGCCCTGATCAATTTGGATCAATCCAAAGCTTTCGATAGGGTAGACCATCGATACTTGGAGGCCGTCCTCGAAGCGGCCGGCTTCGGTCCCGTTTTCCGCGGCTGGATGGCTGCCTTGTACACAGGCATCCGTTCGGTTGTTCGCGTCAATGGACGTCTATCGGGACCCTTCGACATTGCACGTTCGGTTCGTCAGGGATGCCCCCTGTCGCCGCTCCTGTACGTATTGACTCTCGAGCCACTACTGCGGAAGCTGGCGACGCTGAGGGGCATCCCGCGAGAATTGGGGTGCGGGACGAGCGTGTCGGCATACGCGGACGACGTCACCGTCATAGCGTCTAGCCACGAGCACATCGAGCTTGTCGGCGAGACGCTGAAAGACTACGAAGCGGTGACGGGAGCGAAAATCAACCGGGATAAGTCGGTGGGTTTGCTGCTCGGCACCTGGAGAAGCAAGCCCATACCGTCCGGCAGCGCCTCAGTAGTGGGACGCTGGACGGACGGTCCGGTCAAGTTGCTCGGAGTCTGGTTCGGTCCGGACCTGCAAACGGAGAAGAACTGGGACGAGATAACGAGTAGGGTGGCCACTCTCTGCCGGCAATGGTCCGAGAGGAAGCTGTCCCTAAAAGGTCGGGCGGAGGTGGCGAACGCGTACATCGCGTCCGTCATCGAATACCGCCTGACCGTCGTGCCTTGTCCCGATCGCGCCATCACCGAAATGGAGCGCATCCTCTTCCGCTTCTTGTGGAAAGGAAGCGTTCCGATGGTGAGGCGATCCGTTTGTTGCCAACACCCGCTGAAAGGAGGGCTGGGCATGCCGTGGTTGATGATGCGCAGACATGCGCTGAGACTGCGACATCTCCGGCTCTACGTAGACGACGGTGAGCAGGTGTGGTCGCCGTTTGTGCGACGCGCTTTCCCGCAGCTCGTCTCCATGACCGAGCTGCAGTCGTGGATCAAAAAGAGGCCGAGGAATGGCGAATGGCACCGTGAGTGTCGCGTTGCTCTGCAACAACTTTGCCGTCCCGGGTCGACCTTGAGCGGCTGCATCACAACGAAGTCATTCTATAGGGGATTAGTGGAGGGCAGGTACGACGACGATCTCGGGGCGAACCTGGGCGTCGACGAGGAATACCTGACCCGCCTGTTCAGGACGACTTTCGGGCCGGGACCTATGGACAACTTCCAGAGATCCCTGGCCTGGCAGTGTTACCGAGAGGCGCTACCCGTTCGGGATAAGCTCTATAGACACGGCTCGCGAAATGTGGGGCCGACCTGCCCGAGATGCGGTCAGAGCGATGAAACCGTTCTGCACGCACTCGTGCAGTGTCCAACCATTTCGGAGCTGTGGGCTTATGTCGAACGACTGCTGTCGCGTGTGGGACGAGTCGGTTTATCAACCGAGTCTATCGTCAATATCGTCACGCCTCCTTCCTTTAAACGGGAAGGAAGAGCTGTATTTATCGTACTTGTGGCTATGGCCAAAGAATGCATCTGGTGGACGCGTCTGAAAGGATTAGAGACAAATACTTTCCTCTCTGGTCAATCTCTCATCAACTTTTTCAAGTATCACTTGAAAAGGAAGGTGAGAGTAGAGAGGCAAGTGTTGTCTAGCAAATGTTTCGAAAAAAGATGGATACATGTAGCAAGAATGGCACGTATAAATGACGAAGCCACCTTGACCATGATTCTATAAAACGTTTTAAAATTTTGTAAACAGAGAAATTTTATTTAACAAACTGTGACGCTAAAGACCGAGGTTACCGTGGTCTTTTCGTAGGTTTTTCTTTCCACGGATAACCTCCCCATTTATTGGGAATTTTTTGTATTTTTCGTATTTTTTGTAAATACCCCAAACGTTTTGCGATGTTTTTTTTTTTTTTTTTTTTTTCATCGTTGTCCCCACTTTTGTTTTTTTTTCTGCTTTGTTTTCGACCCCCTCGAAAAGAAAAACTCTACATTTGTATTTTGTCCCCTCTGTGTTGAGCCCTGTGTGGCTAATAAAGAAACCTATCTATCTATCTATCTATCCATCTATTTATCTATCTATCTATCTATCTCTTCTCACGGACGTGCTGTCACATCGGCTGCGAAGGTAAACGTTTATTTGACCTTTTACTGTCCACATTTTGTTGGAATTTTTAAATAATTTTGTTGCGAAGCACCTAGGCTTCATTTGTGTGTATTTTCAAGGGCAGGAATTGACCCCCAGGGGCAGTTTCGGCCCTAGAAAAATACAAAAATTTCCTTCTTGACATTTGAAAAATGTCGAGAAACATAATTTTGGAACGCTTGTCTTGTTCTTTTGACAAGCATTTCCCGAGGCTTCAGATGCCAGAAGAGAAAAAAGAACAGAATAGCGCGTGCTCATGCAGTGACAGGAACGCAGTTGCTATAAACGTCACAAAGACTGTGAGTACAGCTACTAACAGCCCTCTCACCACCACCACCACCACCACCACCACCAACACCAACAACAAAAACAAAACTGTAACCAAGGTTACAAAACCATGCGTGAAAACCGTCACAAATGTCTCTGACGTAAGCACCACTGCTGCTGACGCCATCATCACCACCACCAACGACAACAACAACAACAACAACAACAGCAACAACGACAACAACAACAACAACAGCAACAACAAGGAAGTAAAGTTATCGGCCGTCAGCAATGACACCATCACCTGTTCAACAAACTCTGCTGCCACTACCACCACCTTTGAACCAGGCAGTACATACACCAACATAAACAAAAATATCCAGAAGAACATGTCCGCCAGCACAACAAAAACAAATTTCGCAAATGCTCTAAAGGAAAAAAGAACAACAGTGACATTCACACAAAAACAAATAAAAGACACAAAATCCCTTCTTACGAAAGAAGGAGATGATGTCAGAATAAACATCCCAAAAGATATTATAGAAATGAAAAACAAAAAGTGCATCATTTATAAACTGGTAAACACAAAAACCAGACGTGTAGAAAATGTTAGCACAGATAAAATTGAAGTTTGTCTTAGAAAAATTTGGCCTTATCAGAATCATGTCACCTGGGGAAGGAAATTTGGAACGGTGCAAGTAAGGTTTCTGGATGAAAATTTAGCTAAACAATTTTCGACACTCTCTCTCCGCACAGATGACTTGGTAATGATACCGAGTTATCTAGGACAGAGAGTGACCAAAGTTATGATAAAAAATGTGCCATCGGAGGTGGACACCCAATGGCTGATATCGGCCGTGTGCCTGGAAATGGAGGAGGCAAATATTTTGGAGATTACGGTCGGAGAGGAAAAGAACTGGGGAGGGAAAAATCTGGAAATCCTTCTCCACATCACGGAGGAGGCTTCACAGAAAATTCCTCCAAACATTAGATTGGCAGAGGACCACAAGCTGTATGTGGTGGTAGAGGGCAGGCGACCTCGCTGTTACCTATGCAACAGCGAAGCACATCTGAAAAAGGACTGCCCTCTGGCCGCTAAACAAAAACAACAACAACAACAACAACAACAACAACAACAACAACAACAACAACAGAAGCAACTACCAAATACCCCCAACAGAAAAACCTTACTACCAACACCACAGGCAACGCAAAAAACAACAACAGAAATATCAGCAATAACCACAACAGAAAAGACAACAGAAACTACAAAAACAGAAGAAAAAAAAGAAAATTCCAAGACTGCCTCTCCCTCCCCCATATCACATACACCACACATAAATAACAAGGAGCCAACATCAATAAAAACAGCAACACAAACATTCACAGAAACACACACAGACGCACAAAATTTGCCGTTACCTCTTTCTGACTCCTCAGATCTCCCATCATCCGATGAAGAGAGTGGGGAGGAGTGGAAAATAGCTACGAAAGGAAAGAGGAAGCGCAGTAAGAAGAAAACAAAACAAAATGCAAACACAAACAAAGCAGGGAGATTCACATCTCCCGAAAATACTACTAACACCAATAGTAATATAAAAAAAACAATGCTAACAGCAATAGACAGTACAAACACAGAGTTGATGAATTACATCAACTCTAAAACAAACATCACAAATAACGATATCAAAACCAACAACCACCCACGTACAACACCGCCAAAACACATTAAAATTATTCATGTAACACCAGCATTACACAACACAATAAAATCCCTCTACCCCAACTCGGTAGGGGGATTCCAGAAATATTTGTGCAAGAAATTGTACAATAGCCTCCTTGGTGAAAAATCCAAAGGAGGAAACAAAACTTTCTAACGGCAAGTAACACTCTGTTCTTTTGTTTTGTGCTTTAAAGCACACGTATAAATAGAATCATGGTGAAGATTGGTTGTGTGAATGTGCGTGGCTTAGGGTCCCCTTGGAAACAAGGGTACCTCTTAAATGACATCAAGTCACACAATTTGGATATCATAGCCATTAGTGAGACCAGACTCCATGAACCGCGGGCCCTAAAGTCCATGTTTGGCGGACAGTTTAACATTTATTTTTCTCCCTGTCTGCCGAGGATGGGCGGTAGTGGCACGGCGGTTCTTTTTCGCAAGAGTCTGGATCTCCAAGTAAAGACGATATTTACGGACCCGGAGGGTAGACTGGTTGTCCTAGATGTGGACGGCAGCGATGGAGGCGCTTTTCGGTTGCTGGCAGTTTATGTGCCTCCTTTAACAGGTCGGTCAGACTTCTTTCGACGTCTAGAAGTATTCCTGGGAACGTCTCGTCCCTTACTTTTAGTGGGGGATTGGAATGCTACCTTGGACACGCATCTAGACTACGTGGGGAGTGACAAAACTAGAAGGGGATGCAAAGGCCTCATAGACCTGCTCAGACGCTTCCAGTTGTCTGACAGGTACCGACTCGACCACCCAAATGTGCCAACGTGGACTTGGAGCAACCGCATTGGGTCGTCGAGATCGTATCTAGATAGGATAGTGTGTAGGACAAGAGATAGAGATAGTTTAGGATGTCCACAGTTCCACATAGTCAGCTACACGGATCACAAACTTGTGACGTGTACGCTAGACTTAGATAAGGCACATAGGCAGGGTCCCGGTTACTGGAAACTAAACGCGTCTTTCCCGTCGAGACAGGTTTTCAGAGACCGGATTAGCACGTTAGTAAAGAGGGCTTTGACGGGAGCCATCGTCAACAACAAATGGTGGTTTGCCCTCAAGAGAGCAGTGAGGGCGGAAGCAATAAGGTATAGCAGGGCACTAGCTGTAGAGAGGAACAGAGAAGAGGGGAGCTAGTGATAAAGTTAGAAGAGGCATTGCGAAGTGGCATCGCATCCGACGTTTTAGCGGCGAGGTTGGCCCTCGACCAACACTTCAATGCTAAACACGAAGGGTGTGCTGTCAGGGCAAGGATGCGTGCTCTGAGGAATGAAGGTGTTGGAGCCGCACGAGAGGCCCGGGTGGCGGAGGCGCAGCGGGGTAACAGAGCCACCATCCGGTCTCTGGTAGACGAACAGGGGCGCGAATTGCTCGAGCCGAGCAAGATAGCGGCATTTTGCCCGACTGTTCGGGAGGAGTGGCGAGCGAGAAGGCAGGGTGGACTTTAGTGCCTACCTGCACAGCTTGCCACGACTCTCGGCAAGAGAGGCGGAGTGCTGCGAAGGGGTCATCACGGCGGAGGAGGTGAGGGACGCGATGGCGGGTTGCTCGACGGACAAATCTCCGGGTTTGGATGGTCTGCCCTACGAGCTTTACAACTGTATGCCAGACTTGTTTGGAGAAGTCTTGGCGGTCGTGTACTGCAACTGGCAGCAGAACGGGAGCATTCCCGGTTTTGTGAGCCGAGGAGCGGTAACGCTGCTGAAGAAAGATCCAAACAAGGGGGACGCCATAGATAACTTTAGGCCCATCACTCTGCTCAATGCAGACATGAAAATTTTGGCCAAGGTGTTAGCCAAGCGGTTGGCGCTTGTCATCGAGAAACTGGTCGGCACGGAGCAGACGTGCGCCGTGCCGGGCCGGAGCATCCATGACAACCTCCATCTGATGCGCTACATCATAGAGAGGGTAGTTAAGGAACCTGGCATGGGTGGGGCCCTGATCAATTTGGATCAATCGAAAGCTTTCGATAGCGTAGACCATCGATACTTGGAGGCCGTCCTCGAAGCGGCCGGCTTCGGTCCCGTTTTCCGCGGCTGGATGGCTGCCTTGTACACAGGCATCCGTTCGGTTGTTCGCGTCAATGGACGTCTATCGGGACCCTTCGACATTGCACGTTCGGTTCGTCAGGGATGCCCCCTGTCGCCGCTCCTGTACGTATTGACTCTCGAGCCACTACTGCGGAAGCTGGCGACGCTGACGGGCATCCCGCGAGAACTGGGGTGCGGGACGAGCGTGTCGGCATACGCGGACGACGTCACCGTCATAGCGTCTAGCCACGAGCACATCGAGCTTGTCGGCGAGACGCTGAAAGACTACGAAGCGGTGACGGGAGCGAAAATCAACCGGGATAAGTCGGTGGGTTTGCTGCTCGGCACCTGGAGAAGCAAGCCCATACCGTCCGGCAGCGCCTCAGTAGTGGGACGCTGGACGGACGGTCCGGTCAAGTTGCTCGGAGTCTGGTTCGGTCCGGACCTGCAAACGGAGAAGAACTGGGACGAGATAACGAGTAGGGTGGCCACTCTCTGCCGGCAATGGTCCGAGAGGAAGCTGTCCCTAAAAGGTCGGGCGGAGGTGGCGAACGCGTACATCGCGTCCGTCATCGAATACCGCCTGACCGTCGTGCCTTGTCCCGATCGCGCCATCACCGAAATGGAGCGCATCCTCTTCCGCTTCTTGTGGAAAGGAAGCGTTCCGATGGTGAGGCGATCCGTTTGTTGCCAACACCCGCTGAAAGGAGGGCTGGGCATGCCGTGGTTGATGATGCGCAGACATGCGCTGAGACTGCGACATCTCCGGCTCTACGTAGACGACGGTGAGCAGGTGTGGTCGCCGTTTGTGCGATGCGCTTTCCCGCAGCTCGTCTCCATGACCGAGCTGCAGTCGTGGATCAAAAAGAGGCCGAGGAATGGCGAATGGCACCGTGAGTGTCGCGTTGCTCTGCAACAACTTTGCCGTCCCGGGTCGACCTTGAGCGGCTGCATCACAACGAAGTCATTCTATAGGGGATTAGTGGAGGGCAGGTACGACGACGATCTCGGGGCGAACCTGGGCGTCGACGAGGAATACCTGACCCGCCTGTTCAGGACGACTTTCGGGCCGGGACCTATGGACAACTTCCAGAGATCCCTGGCCTGGCAGTGTTACCGAGAGGCGCTACCCGTTCGGGATAAGCTCTATAGACACGGCTCGCGAAATGTGGGGCCGACCTGCCCGAGATGCGGTCAGAGCGATGAAACCGTTCTGCACGCACTCGTGCAGTGTCCAACCATTTCGGAGCTGTGGGCTTATGTCGAACGACTGCTGTCGCGTGTGGGACGAGTCGGTTTATCAACCGAGTCTATCGTCAATATCGTCACGCCTCCTTCCTTTAAACGGGAAGGAAGAGCTGTATTTATCGTACTTGTGGCTATGGCCAAAGAATGCATCTGGTGGACGCGTCTGAAAGGATTAGAGACAAATACTTTCCTCTCTGGTCAATCTCTCATCAACTTTTTCAAGTATCACTTGAAAAGGAAGGTGAGAGTAGAGAGGCAAGTGTTGTCTAGCAAATGTTTCGAAAAAAGATGGATACATGTAGCAAGAATGGCACGTATAAATGACGAAGCCACCTTGACCATGATTCTATAAAACGTTTTAAAATTTTGTAAACAAAGAAATTTTATTTAACAAACTGTGACGCTAAAGACCGAGGTTACCGTGGTCTTTTCGTAGGTTTTTCTTTCCACGGATAACCTCCCCATTTATTGGGAATTTTTTGTATTATTTCGTATTTTTTGTAAATACCCCAAACGCTTTGCGATGTTTTTTTTTTTTTTTTTTTTTTTTTTTTTCATCGTTGTCCCCACTTTTTTATTTTTTCTGCTTTGTTTTCGACCCCCTCGAAAAGAAAAACTCTACATTTGTATTTTGTCCCCTCTGTGTTGAGCCCTGTGTGGCTAATAAAGAAACCTATCTATTTATCTATCTATCTATCTCTATGGACGGACGGTAGACGTGTCGGCTCCGTAAGTTTTGCCTTTTTTATGTTTTAAAAAGTTTGTTTGTAAAGTTTATTTTATATACAAAGTTGTATAACAACTTGTAGACTCTCTGGTGCAAGTTTTTTTGCGACGGAAATCTGCCCTGTGTGGCACATTTCCAGGATATAAAAACCAATTTCGGCTTTCTAGCCATTTTGTTTGAGACGATGGCGTCTTGTAGCCATGAACATTTTTGTGAAACGAACGCTGCAGTCTGCAGTGTTTCGTTCGAAAAAGAATTTCCTAGTCTTCCTTCCTCACAGTTAAAGGAGAGAATGGAGAAAAAGAAAGACTCTGCTGCTACAGCAGTCTTGCCTGCCAACGTAACCAGTGACAACAACAACAACAACAACAACAACAACAGCAGCAGCAGCAACATCAAGAACACAAATGTCCTTGCTAACAAAACCACTGTCCTCACCACTGATACCACCACTACCGCCACCACCACCACAACGAACTTTGCCGAGGCTTTGAAGCCTAGGAAAAGAATTTTGAATATATCGAAAGAGAAATTACTTGCATGCAAAAGCATGCTAAGTAAAAAGGACGTTACAGTCCATCTTCAAACGCCCGCGGACTTTAAGATAAACATCGAAAAAAAAACTATCATCTACAGAACCATTAATTTAAAGACAAAGACAGTGGAAAAATTCACCCAAGAAAATGTTGGGAGGTGCTTAAAGCCGATTTGGTCTTACAAAACTTACATAAAGAGAGGTTTGAAATTCGGGACGATAGAAGTAAGAGTAGACAGCGAGCAGCGAGCGAAGGACCTCTCCACTAAGTCATTACAACATGAACACCTGCTCATGATCCCTACGTACCTTGGTCGTAGCGTTACGAAAATAAAAATTTCGAATGTGCCTCCTGAAATTGAGGAAGAATGGCTAGTATCTGCCATATGTCTAGCCATAGAGGAGGAGATAAACATACTAGAAGCATCTGCCGTTTGCAATCAAAACTGGATTGGCCAGGAATTTCAACTCCTGGTACAAATTGATCCAGCAAACTGGGAAAAAATTCCACATAGAATCCAATTAACTGAGGATTCAATTTTTCATATTTTCGTCGAAGGCAGAAGGCCAGTTTGTTACGTTTGTAGTAGCAAAACTCACCTTCAAAAAACATGCCCAGTAGCCCAGAAGAAAAGGCAACAACAACGGCAACAATACAAAAACAACAACAACAACAACAACCACAACCACAAGAAAAGCACAAGAAAAAAACAGCATTACTGCCTACACCGCCATATGCACAACTGGTCAAGCAGTTGTACAACGAAATGGAAAAACGCCAGCAGCCAGCAACACAGCCGAACCAAACAAAAACACCACCAGTACCACCAAGAACAGAATCAGCACCATCACCACCACCAACACCAACAACAACAACCCCACAAGAAGGGAACACGAAAAAGACTCCCACCCCATCCCCAAAAACCAAAACACCACATCCTAACTGTCACGAAACAGCACCAACACCACCAACAACAAAATCAACCCACACAAAAATAGACCCCAACACCCTTCCCCTCCCACCCTCCGATTCCTCCGACATGTCAGATGAAGATGACACAGAGGCTTGGCAAGTGGCCACGGGGGGAAGAAGAAAAAGGGGGAAAAAAGAACGGAAAAACAAACAAACAAAGCGGGGAGGTTTACCAGCCCCGAAACCAACACATCCACAGAAAACAAAAACACCAACACAAAACCTCACAACAAGTTTGACAGCGATAAACACAAACAATCCAGACCTAATGAAATTCATTAGGTCAAACACTAACAAAACAGATAATGACACGAAAACAAGCAATCATCCACGCACAACACCACCACAACACATCAAAATCATACATTTAACACGGAGCACATACAATACACTAAAATCTCTCTACCCGGATACAGTAGGGAGATTCCAAAAATATTCATAAAAAAAACTATACAAAAACCTTCTGAGAGAAGGTTGTGAGGCCAAGAGCCAAGAACTTTCGGACAGTAAGTAACTCTCTCTCTCTCTGCTTTCGTGTGTAAAACACAAATTTTGATAGAATCATGGTGAAGATTGGCTGTGTAAATGTGCGTGGCTTGGGGTCGCCTTGGAAACAAGAGTACCTCTTAAATGACATCAAGTCACACAATTTGGATATCATAGCCATTAGTGAGACCAGACTCCATGAACCGCGGGCCCTAAAGTCCATGTTTGGCGGACAGTTTAACATTTATTTTTCTCCCTGTCTGCCGAGGTTGGGCGGTAGTGGCACGGCGGTTCGTTTTCGCAAGAGTCTGGATCTCCAAGTAAAGACGATATTTACGGACCCGGAGGGTAGACTGGTTGTCCTAGATGTGGACGGCAGCGATGGAGGCGCTTTTCGGTTGCTGGCAGTTTATGTGCCTCCTTTAACAGGTCGGTCGGACTTCTTTTGACGTCTAGAAGCATTCCTGGGAACGTCTCGTCCCTTACTTTTAGTGGGGGATTGGAATGCTACCTTGGACACGCATCTAGACTACGTGGGGAGTGACAAAAGTAGAAGGGGATGCAAAGGCCTCATAGACCTGCTCAGACGCTTCCAGTTGTCTGACAGGTACCGACTCAGTCTATCTATCTATCTGTCTGTCTGTCTGTCAGACTGTGTGTCTGTTTGTCTATCTGTCTTCTGTTTATCTACACATAAATAAATGTCTGTCTACACATAAATATAGGTATGTCTATATCTACAAATCTATATCTCTATCTATCTATATATCTATCTTTATATCTGTCTGTCTGTCTGTCTGTCTGTCTGCCTGTCTATCTCTCTCTCTCTCTCTATCTATCTATCTATCTACCTATCTATGTATTTGTTTGTCTGTCTATCTATCTTTTTATCTCTCCCCCCGCTCTCTCTCTCTCGCTCTCTTTCTCTCTCTCTCTCTCTCTCTCTCTCTCTCTATATATATATATATATATATATATATATAGGAGAATGTACGAAAAAACAACAGACGAGGACAGGTGGTGTAAACAACAAAAGGATGTATTAGTTTGACGCTCGGGAATACGGAAAGTCTTTAACGTATCGAGCTACGCTCTTCAACAGAAAGTATACGGAGACAAGGAGAAAAACACGGAGAAAAAAAATTGAATAGCGTTCAGTCAACGGTCAATCATAGTAATGGCTGACCGGAAGTTAGCAATTTTACACAGGAGAGCTAAGAAAAGGGGGAGATAACAAAGGTGGAGAAAGAACGGTGATCGAAGAACGAGGGTCTGCGTGTGTGAGAGATAGAATGCTGGTGATCATGACGTATGTATGTGTGAAAATGGGGAGGGGAGAAAGGAGTTGGTCAGTTGTAGTGTGTGCGTGGTGTGATGTGAGGGTGTTGGTGTGACGTGTGTGAGGGTGTTGGGAGGTGGGGAAGGCATGGGTGGAATGTGGGTTAGACTGAGGGTGGGGTAGGTGTAGGGGTATGTGGGTAGGGGTGGGTGGTGGGTGTAAGGAATTGGATGGGGTGGAGTGGGAAGGTAGAGTAGGTGTGTGTTGGGGTGTGGTGGGATGAGCTTATGAGGGGGGTTGACGATGAAGGGGGAAGGGGAAGGGGGGTGTAAGAGAGGGGGAAGGTGGGTATGGGAGAGGGGAGAAAGAGAGGAAGAGAAAGAGTGAGAGAGAAGAGAGTGAGAGAGAGGGAAAGAGAGAAGAGAGTGAGAGAGAGTAAGAGAGTAAGGGTGAGAGAGTAAGAGAGTAAGAGTGTAGAGAGTAAGATTGAGAGAGAGGAGAGTAAGAGAGAAGAGAGTGAGAGAGAGTAAGAGAGAGGAGAGAAAGAGTAGGGGTAAAGAGAAGTGGGAGTGAAGAGAAGTAGGAAGAGAAGTAGGAGTGAAGAGAAGTAGGAGTGAAGAGAAGTAGGAATGAAGAGAAGTAGGAATGAAGAGAGGTAGGTGTGAAGAGAGGTAGGAATGAAGAGAGGTAGGAGTGAAGAGAAGTAGGAGTGAAGAGAGGTGAAGAGACGTACAGAGAAGTAGGAGTCGGAGCAGGAGGGGGAGGTGGGGGAGATGGGTGGTAGGAGGGAGGGTGGGGGAGAGAGACAGGGGAGGGGGATTAGATGAAGAGGGGAGGGGAGTTGAGCCCATGTGGCGCAAAGGAGCGAAGAGAGAAGATTAATCCCTGTTCACGGCGCAAACGGGAGTCCGGATGGCCCCTGTGCATGGACAATCCAAACACAGACAGGTGTTGCTGCAAGGTGTGACCGGCAGAACGGAAGTGGCGTGACACCGGGGTGTCATTGCCAACGTTGATGTCTCGGTGGTGTTCCGCGAATCGGTCGGCCAGGCGGCGCCCCGTTTGTCCGATGTACGGAGAATGGCAGAGAGAGCAGGAGATACAATAGATAATGTTAGTGGAAGTGCAGGTGAAGGAGTCGGTGATGCAATAGGGTCGGTGATGGGTGCTAGTGAGGAGGGTGGTGTTGGAGAGGTAAGGGCAAGTGCGGCAGCGTGGGCGGGAGCAAGGGAACGAGCCAAGTTGGGAGGTTGGGTTGGGGAAGAAGCTGTGGACCAAGAGGTCTCGTAGGTTATGGGCTCGTTTGAAGGAGGGGAGGGGTCGATTAGGGAAGATGTGGGAGGTGGAGGGGTCGGTCTGGAGGCGCCGGAAAGCTCGGAGAATGGAGCGTTGGAGGGGTAGGGTGGTGGGATAGTAGGTGAGGGGAAAAGGGAGGCGGGAAACGGCAGGGCGGGTTCGGGAGGAGAGAGCAGATGCACGGTCCACAGAACGTGCTCTGGCAAGGGCGGTGTGAATGATGGTGGGTGGATATCCACGCAGGCTAAAGTGGCGAGCCATGAGTTGAGACTGAGTCTCAAAGTCATGGCTGTCGCCACAAAGTCTGCGTAGACGGAGGAATTGGGAATAGGGGATGGACAGTTTTGTGTGTTTAGGGTGGGAGGAGGAGAAGTTGAGATAGGAGTGTGAGTCTGTGTGTTTGTAGTGGATGGAGGTGCTAAGGGCGGAGTGAAGGATGCTGACCGAAATGTCGAGAAATGGGACAGAGGTGTCAGCGATAGTACAAGAGAAGTGGAGGGCAGGATGGAAAGATTGAACGAAAGAGAGGAACGAGTCAAGATGTTCGCGGGAGAGTGAGGTGGCACCGATACAGTCGTCGATATAACGACCGTATAGTTCGGGAGTAGGACCAGTGAAACTGGAGAATATTTGGGCCTCAACATAACCAACGAACAGGTTCGCGTAGTTGGGGCCCATTCTCGTCCCCATGGCCACTCCCGAGGACTACAGGTAGATATCTCCCGCGAACGAGAAGCAGTTGAGAGATAGGACAAGTTCGGTCAGACGAATGAGTGTGGAGGTGTCGGGTTGTGGGTTGGGGCGTTGGTCTAGGAAATACTTCAGGGCACGCAGCCCCTCGTCGTGGGGGATCACCGTATAGAGGCTCTGAATGTCTAGAGTGAAGAGAAGCTTAGAAGGGCCGGGAGGGAAAGAGAAAGAGTTGAATAGACGAAGCGCGTGGTTAGTGTCATGAATGTGGGAAGGGAGAGAAG
>NC_142944.1:55040608-55048108 GCF_046866305.1 Octopus bimaculoides
ACCATGTTTCTTTCACAGAAATTCCTGTCGCAAACATATTGAATACTATCATTTTTTTTTTGTTATTTTTTTTTTGTTTTCTTTGATACTTACATGTATACACGCACAAACATATATATAATACAAATTTCCTCAAAATTAAACATATCTAATATAATATATGTGTATTTCAGTGTGTCACACTTTTTCTACTTTAATAAACCCTTTCTACTGGAAACGCAAGGCCACAAATTTTGGGAAAATGGATTAAGTCGATTACATCGACCCCAGTACGTAACTGGTGCTAATTTTGTCGACCCCGAAAGTATGAAACGCAAAGTCGACCTCTGCGGAATTCGAACACAAGACCTAACGGCAGACGAAATACGGCTAAACATTTCACCCTGCGTGCTAACAATTCTGCCAGCTCACCACCTTAATATGATATAATAATACAATACAATTTAATAAATGTGAATGCCAGTGTTTCACACTTTTTCAATTTTACTCCTAGAGGTCGTAGCCCAACATATGATACCATTTTGGAATAAGGCTGACTCTGTCAGTAAATTAAAATCATTCCGGGCCGAAGCCGGATCTACAATCCTGAAATTTTAGATTCCTAAGTTTTCATTTCTGTGATTGTTTTCGGCGATTTTTTTAAGTGATTTCTGCGACAATTTTTTTTTCTGTGATAACAATTTTTATAATCTAAAGTTTAACTCCGTAAGTAAATTGAAAACATTGTGGGCCGAATAGAGATCTGAAATCCTAAAATTTTGGATTCTTATGTTTTCATTACTGAAATTGTTTTCGGCAATTTATTTTACATAATTTTTTTTTTTTGCGACGAATATTATCATCATTGTGTGTGTGTATATGTGTGTGTGTGTGTGTGTGTGTGTGGAGGTGTTTAGGACAGCAGAAGCGCGGTCGTAGGATTGCTGTTTCGATTCTCAAACCGGGCGTTGTGAGTAAAGGCTCTACGAGGCTCCAGCAGGGAAGGAGGGTGGCGAACTCTGCTGTACTCTTTCACCATAACTTCTTGTTTCTGTTGTACATGTATTTCGAAGGGCCAGCCTTATCACACTGTGTCACACTGAATCTCCCCGAGAACTACGTTAAGGGTACAGGTGTCTGTGGAGTGCTCAGCCACTTGCACGTTAATTTCATGAGCAGGTTGTCTCGTTGATTGGATCAAATGTAACCCTCGTCGTCGTAACCGACGGAGTGCCACGTAATATATATATATATATATATATATATATATATATATGCAGATAAGGAATTACTTTTATTCTCAAACGCAGGATTCTGCTAATAATATACCATGAAAAGAACAAACAATTCATATTTTGTAGTGCTTTACCATTAATGGTAAAGCACTAGACGCGTAATCACAAGGATGCGAGTTCAAATCTCATGGCTGGCTGCCGACAGATTTTTCAGCAAAATAGGGATAGTTTATTCTGTTGATGCTATTGATGCTATATTATTAGCATTATCCTGTGTTTGAGAATAACATTATTTCCTTATCTGTATATTTCAATACATCCCAAAGATTCTAAAGCAAATTCTGTTTCTTGACTGTCAACGTAAGTTGAATTTTATATATATATATATAAATATATATATATATATTTAATTAGAGGATATGTTAACCTCGTGAAGGGGTGGTTGCACCCTACGAAATACTAGTTTAATACCTAGTATTTTGACAAGCCCACATATAACATCCAAAAGTATATATTTTTCCCTCTATTGAAATTATACTCATATCACATAAATATGAATTTAATGTATAAATTTGTAATTAAATCTAAGAGTATTAATTGAAACAGCTGTAAGAAGGGAAACTGACCAATTTGTTAATAAACAATTATTAACTTCCTTCTCGCTATTTCCTCTTCTTTTCTTCTTCTTCTTATATATATATGTATATATATATATATATATAAATTCAGTAATAGGATGAATTCTTTTACAAGAATTTATCAAGTAGCTAGCGTGAAAAAACCTCATAAGGGAAAAAATCCATCATTTATTCTCAAAATATATATGCATTTCCTCGCGTTCGGTAAAAATGTGTTTTTTATGGCAGTTTGACCTTAGAGTCCCTCATAGCGTAGCGTGAGGCATTATTGTATAGTAATGCCCTTATATATAATAAAAAAGTATATATATATATATATATATATATATATATATGTGTGTGTGTGTGTGTGTGTGTAGGAGACAGACACTGTTGGGTCATATATAACCTTGGAATATCACCTAGAAAGTTACCCTCTGGGGCACAAGTCCGAGCAAGATTGTTTATGGACGGCCAGCAGTCACACATGCATACCAGCCTCCCCTTTCCAACCACCGAGACCGATGCAGTTCGGCACCAGTGAAATAACAACTCATTTCTACAGCTGCGTGAACTGGAGCAATGTGAAATAAAGTGTATTGCTCAAGAGCACACAACACTGCCCAGTCCGGGCTAGATATAAGTGTGTGTGTGTGTGTGTGTAAAGGTATATAGGAAAATATATACGTGTATGTGTGTATATAGGAAAGTATATACGTGCATGTGTGTATATATGAAAATATATCACAGAATCACAAACTGAAATTTATAGACAAATTTCACCTAAGTGCATTCACGAACATGGACTCAAACACTTCAGGAAAATGACACCTAGCACTCGCACGCAAAAGCTTAGACGTGCATGCATTCATACATACATAGAAACAAACATACATACTCATACACATAGATATGTATATATACATATATGTGTGTTTGTGTATGCATATATATATATATATATATATATATATATATATATATATATATATATATATATGTATGTGTGTGTGTGTGTGTGTGTGTGTGTGTGTGTGTGTGTGTGTGTGTGTGTGTGTGTGTGTGTGTGTGTGTGTGTGTGTGTGTGTGTGTTTGGTTTGTATATATATTTTTCATTTTTTCATTTTATCTAGTTTCAGCTCATGAGCTGTGGCCATGCTGGGGCACCGCCATTTGGTGTTGCTACACAATTTTACTTCATGAATTTTACTTCAGGAATTGACATTTGGTGCATGAGAGTTCGATGCAGCTGCTCTCATCTGCGCCTCCTGCCGTGAAGTTGGTTCATCTGGGACACCTGACAGGAAGAGGTCCAGCCTTGTCTTGAAGACACCTACATCCACCTCATGCAGGTCTCTCAGGTCCTTCGGGAGGATATTGAAGAGCTGTGGACCTTTGAAGCCCAGGCTATTGCAGTATCTTGTCCTACATCTTGATGGCAAATTTGGAGTCCTTGGCACTATGCAATGGCGTCCAGTTCTTTTATTTGTGTAACTTTCGATGCCAAAGTTTGGGACAATTCCTTCGAGGATCTTCCAGATGTATATTATGGCATATCTTTCTCGTCTACGCTCTAAGGAATAGAGTCTTAATCTCTTGAGTCTTTCCCAATAGCTTATATGCTGCATAGAGGCTATTTTCTTCGTGTAGCTTCGTTGGATTGCCTCAAGTTCTGAGATTAATTTGACACTGGTTGGTGACCATAGCTGAGAGCAATAGTCAAAGTGGCTTAGAACAAGTGTCTTCCAGAGCACCATCATGGTTTCCTGATCTCTTGTTCTAAAAGTCCTTAGAATCCATCCGGTCAGTCGCCTGCATTTCATTGACAATTTAGCAACGTGAACATGAAAGGATGCATTATTACTCATGTAGATGCCCAGGTCTCGCACTGTCTCTGCCTCTGGGATTGCAGTCCCTCCAGGTCCAGTGTATTTAATGGGTTCTGCATTTAGTCTTGCATGCTGATAGCATAAGGCTTGAAACTTTTCAGCATTAAACTGCATGTTATTCTTTTCAGCCCACTTGTATATTTCATCCAGCTCACATTGCAGGTGCATAGTGTCTTCAGGGTTCTGTATTACCTGTGAGACATATGTGTCATCTGCATAACTTGTGACCGTGGCTTTCTGTGTGGCTGAGGGCATGTCTGAGAGGGCCATTATGAACAGTAGTGGTCCCAAAACAGTGCCTTGCGGAACACCGCTCACTATTTGTGTATCATTGGAGGTGGCCCCATTGGCTACTACCACCTGACTTCTATCCTTCAGAAAGTCATGAAGCCATTCTCTCAATTTCCCAACTATGCCGAGATCACGCAGTTTGTGACATATCATTCCATGATCGACTTTATCAAAGGCCTTTGCAAAGTCGAGATATATCACTTCCACATTTGAGTGGTTAAGTAGCTGTTTCAGCACCCAGTCATAGTGTTGTAAGAGCTGAGTCAGGCAGCTTCTTCCTGGTCGGAAACCATGTTGGGTGTCAGGCAGCAAGTCATTTTCTTCATGGAAGGCGATTAGTTTTCTTCTGACTATTCGTTCCATGACCTTGCTGATGTGTGAGGTGAGAGAGATAGGTCTGTAGTTCTTGGCTTCCGCTCTGCTACCTCCTTTATGAATAGGGCATATTTTCCCCTCCTTCAGTTTTCTTGGGAGTTTGCCAGATGCAAGGAAGCTCTGAAAGAGGGACTGCAGTGGTCTTGCTAGGACTCGTTTGCATACCTTTAGAAGGATTGCTGGGAATCCATCAGGGCCAGTAGCTGAGTTTGGGTTCAATTCATCTATAGCCCTTATTACATCGTCTTCCTTTATATCTATATATTTATATATATATATATATATATATATATATATATATATATATATATATATGGTCACACATATGTATATATATATATATATATATATATATATATATATATATATATGTGTGTGTGTGTGTGTGTGTGTGTGTGTGTGTATGTATGTATGTATGTATGTATGTATGTAGGTATGTATGTATGTAGGTATGTATGTATGTGGGGCTGAAATATGTTCGTCTATATGTAATTTATTTAATTTATTTAGCTGTGAATAAGCTGAATGACAAGTCTCCAGGATCTGATGGAATCTGTGCAGAAGTCTTGAAATATGGGGGTGACAAAATGATGGAACTCTTAAATATTTTAATTTGTCACTGTTGGAGAAGTGAGAAAGTGCCTCAAGACTGGATTGATGCCATTCTTGTCTCCTTATATAAATCGGGGCCAAAGGATCTGTGTGGTAATTTTCGTCGGATTTCCGTTTTGTCTGTGGTTGGAAAGGTGCTCGCCCGCATTTTGTTAGAACGTTTAAATACCTTTACAGTTCCAAATATAGTGTCTGAGTCTCAGTGTGGTTTTCGTTCCTCCAGGGGCACAGCTGATTGTATCTTTACTGTCAGACAATTACAAGAGAAGTGCATTGAACAGAATCTTGCTCTGTACCATTGCTTTGTTGATTTGAGCAAAGCATTCGATACTGTTAATCGAAGTGCTCTGTGGCTAATTCTGGGGAAAATAGGTTGCCCAGAAAAGTTTATAAACATGGTCAAGGCTTTGCATCAGGATATGAGAGCTAGGGTTAATTTTGGTGGTAGGCTTTCTGAATCTGTTGCTGTGGAAAATGGAGTAAAGCAGGGAGACCTTGATGCACCCACGCTCTTTGCAATATACTTTGCCGTTGTGGTGTCACATTCCTTTCAAAACTCTGAGGAGGGTATGTACATAAAATATCGGACAACGAGGAATGTTTTTAATTTGACCCGACTGAAGTTTAAAACGAAGGATTTTACTTCACTTATTAGGGAACTTTTGTATGCTGACGATTGCGTTCTGGTTAGTCATTCTGAATCGGGTCTGCAATCCCTTGTATCTGCATTTGATGCAGCTTGTGATGATTTTGGCCTGACTATCAATCTGAAAAAAACAGTTGTAATGTATCAACCTGTGTATGGTGCTGTTTGTAATCCCACTAAAATTTTTGTTAAGGGAAAGTTACTTGAGGTTGTCAATTCATTTGTCTACCTGGGAAGCTCTGTTCAAGATTATGGAAATCTTGATACGGAAATGCACCTGCGAATTCAAAGGGCAGCAAAAGCATTTGGTAGCTTGGAGTCGCGCGTCTGGCGCCAGCGACATATAAATAACAATACAAAGCTGGCTCTTTACAAATCATTTGTCTTAACATCCCTATTGTATTCCTGTGAAACTTGGACTTGTTATGAAAGGCATTTTAAACTGTTAGAAAAATTCCACCAAAAATGCCTTCGTCATATTTTAAAAATTAAATGGAATTCTTTTACTCCAAACACAGATATCCTTGCATCTGCAGGCATCCCCTCAATTAAAGCCATGACTTTGAGGAACCAATTGAGATGGTGTGGCCATATTGTTCGAATGGCAGATGAACGCATGCCGAAACAGCTGTTTTATGGTGAGCTTGCAGAGGGGAAACGCATTCGGCATAAACCTAAAAAAAGGTTTAAGGATGGAATAAGGACTGCTATGAAGTCAATTGAAATGGCTCCAAAAGATATAGAAGCCCCCCTCGCTTCAGATCGAGTTGGATGGCGAACAAGGGTGTGGAGTGGAGTGAAAGCATTTGAAGAGGCCAGGATGATGCAAGCAGGACTCAAGAGACATTTAAGGAAAAATGTAAAGATCGAGAAGGTGAATGACAAGGACCTTTTTGTGTGCACAGTCTGTGAGAGACCATGTCTGTCCTTGGCTGGCCTCAAATCTCACCTGCGAACCCATGGAAAACAAACTTCAACCAGTTATTCTGATTATATGTCTGTGCACACGTTTGAATGTGGTGTGTACCAGAGGGCTTGCAAATCCAATGGGGGTCTTAAAAGACATGTTAGGATCCACAATGAGCAGAACTTACTTGCAGGTATTGGTAGTGCAAATCAGAGGTGCAATCTGTGTGGGTGTTTTTTCAAAACACTGTCTGGTTTAAAAAGCCACTTCAGACGCCATGAAAGGGCTAAGGTGTAGGTGCAGGAGGTGGTCAAACTCTGTGTAAGGAGTAGACAACCAGCATGTATGTATGTATGTATGTATGTATTTATGTCGGTATGTATGTATGTGGGGCTGAAATATGTTCGTCTATATGTAATCTAAAACTGTCACAAAGATTCGTAGAAAACATAGACATACACAATCGTTTGCACCGTCACACAGACATGTGCGCGGGCGCGCGCGCACACACACACACACACACACACACACACATACACACGTTCATTGTAGCTTGTTTTCGAATTAATTTTCTCTTTCGCATATCAATGTTTCCTTGTTTATATTTCATTCTTCAAAATGCGGGAAATGTTATACAAAATAATAAATGAAAAATAAGTAAAACAATTTTGCATCAAAAATAAGTAAACACGCAAACAATAACAATAATATCAACCACAACAAAAATGACACATACACACACGGAAACACTGACAAGCACACACACACACACACACACACACACACACACACACACACACACACACACATACACACACATATACGTTTATACGACTATCTGTGTGTATCTCGCTAAAAACTAAATAAAATATCATATAAAAAGCTTATTACATTCCAGCTGAGAACATGTTAAAATTGTGAGTTATTCTTCTAGCAGACAAAATAATAC
>NC_142944.1:55050608-55055608 GCF_046866305.1 Octopus bimaculoides
TTTCAAACACTATGAATTTAGCACAAATAATTGCAGCCCATAATTTTAAAATACTAAAATCTAAAGAAATAGGGGTGGATAGGGATATGAATTTGATTACAGTAACAGAGGTCAACCCTAGAAGATTGAAATTTGAAGGCCCAAATGCGAGAGTTAGAAATGGAGTTTATCAATGTAAGGTAAGGACTCAAACAGATGCTAGGCGATACCTGGGGTGTACTTCGGGACAAATCTGTAAAAGAATATCTAATCATTATAGTACCCTTAGAGATAGAAGGAAAATAGCAAGCACTAGCCTTAGTAAATTCATCTGGGAACTCAAAGAACAAAAAAAGTCATATTCGTTAGAATGGTCGATTATCCCGAGGTCATTTCCATACGATAAGGGTAGGAAATACTGTTCGCTATGTATCTTAGAACATTATTACATATTATTCTCTAAGGGCAAGTTGATAAATAAACTAACAAATAATGCTCTAAAATGTACACATTTTTTAAGGCACACTTTTCGCTGGTTTAAATAAAATTGCAATATGACAGGGTATTATTGTGCATTATAACGTAGTAGTTAGTTCATAGACAGGTCATACTAATATAATTTACCAATAGCAGCAGGGATTTTGTAAAAGCTTCTAAAGATTATATAGTATAGATTCCCATGGTAGTTGAAGATTAGCTATAATTTATAGTAAATTACAATATAAGTTTAGGTCTTAAGGTAGGCCACATTAGTATATAATTTACCAATAGCAGTTGTGGTCTTTACTATAACTTCTAGTGACAATTGAGGATTGAGTTCCATTGTAATAGAGAATTGACTATAATCTATAGTACATTGTAGTAACCATTCTAGAGGTATTATTGATAATTTAGTTTAAAATATTTCATTAAGACTCTCCAGATTATCTGCTAATAATAGGATTTTTAATAACGGAGCTCAATTCTATATTTCGGCATTAAATTGGGCAGTTTACAAAGAGAAGGTTTACTATATTGAAACTGATTGTAGTATAATAATAATAATAATAATAATAATAATAATAATAATAATAATAATAATAATAATAATAATAATAATAAAGATCAATTATTGATCAATAAAGCCATAACTGAAGACAGCCGCAGAAAGAAGAAAGGCCTCAGTATGGCCTGGGTGGAGTACCAAAAGGCTTTCGACAGTGTTCCCCACACGTGGATTCTGGAAACACTAGCCATAAACAAGGTGGCACCAATTATCATAAAATACATAGAGCACTCAATGAACAAATGGCAGACAGTGCTACAGCTCCAAACAAAAGAGGGACTTGTGAAAACGAAAGCCATCCCCATTAGAAGAGGAATATTCCAGGGAGACACGTTCTCTCCACTCCTGTTCTGCCTGGCACTCACACCTCTAACAGAATTGCTAAATAGAACTGGATGCGGTTACAAATGCTATGGAAAAACAGTCAGCCACCTTCTATATATGGATGACCTAAAATTATATGCAAAAAGCGACAAAGAGCTAGAAACACTACTACAGACAGTACACGGCTTTACCAAGGAAATAGAAATGAAATTCGGATTAGAAAAATGTGCCAAAGCAACCCTGAAAAGAGGAAAATTAGTTAAAAGTAGCAATATAACACTAGATAAAGCCAATGAAATAAGAGAACTAGACGAAAGCCAACCATATAAGTATTTAGGAGTCAATGAACTAGATAGGATACAACATACACAAATGAAAGAAAAAATAAAGAAAGAGTACTATAGACGAGTTAGATCAATACTAAAAACAGAGCTCAATGCTAAAAACAAGATAATGGGTATCAACACTTTAGCTGTCCCAGTTATAAGCTACAGCTACAACATCCTTAACTGGACACTAAACGAACTATGTAAAATAGACAGGAAAACAAGAAAAATAATGACAGGATATAGGATGCACCACCCAAAATCTGACATAGAAAGGCTATATATACAACGCACAGAAGGTGGCAGGGGTCTTATACAGCTAGAAAACTATTATAAAATAACCACCATAGGACTGCAAAAATACCTACTCCAGAAGCAAGGGAAACTAATACAAATAGCCACAAAACACGAGCAAAACAAAAAACTGTTTTCAGTATTTAAGGAAGCTGACAAATACAAACAAGAAATCAATCTACCTAACAAATACGAAGAAGAAGGAGAAGAAGAAACAACAAAAGCTATAAAACAAATGAAATCCAAACTAAAACTAGAACAGCAACGGACCATGATAAAACGATGGCAAGAAAAGCCCCTACATGGTAAATACTGGGCTAAACTAAATGCGAAAGAAATAGACAGAGAAAAATCCCAGCAATGGCTGAGAAGCTCAGGACTCAAAGCAGAGACTGAAGGATTTTTAATTGCTGCACAAGACCAAAGCCTCCCCACCAGAAATTACCAAAAACACATAATGAAAAGAAATATAACAAGTAACTGTAGAATATGTGGAGATCGACAAGAAACAATAAATCATATTATCTCTGGCTGCCCAGTCCTGGCTAAGAAGGAATATATTCACAGACACGACAGAGCGGGGACCTATATACACTGGAAGCTATGCCAACATTATGGAATAGCAACAGAAAAAAGATGGTATAAACACACGCCAGAAAAGGTCACAGAAAACGAGAAAGCAACCATACTCTGGGATATGCCAATACACACAGATAGAGAAATTAAGGCAAATAGACCAGATATAGTTGTCAAAGATCATGAAGGAAAAAAATGCCTTCTAATTGATGTTTCAATACCAGCAGATGACAACGTTTCTCTAAAAGAAATGGAAAAACTTTCAAAATACAAAGACCTGGAAATAGAGATAACTCGAATGTGGAATCTAAAAACAGAAACAATTCCTATCATAGTAGGTGCCTTAGGTATAATAAAAAAATATTCAGACAAATACATAACAAAAACACCAGGACTTACAAATATATATAACATACAGAAAATTGCACTACTGGGTACTGCACACATTCTACGCAAAACACTTTCAATACAGTAAACATAAGAGCACCACAGCAAACCACAGCACATACCCAAGGCGCACAGAGCTGCGCTCGGTAGTGAAGTGAAAGCACGTTATAAAAATAAAACTACTGAATAATAATAATAATAATAATAATAATAATAATAATAATAATAATAATGATAATGATAATAATAATAATAATAATAATAATAATAATAATAATAATAATAATAATAATAATAATAATAATAATAATAATAATAATATAATATAATATTGGATATTAAGGCAGGCCATATTAAAATATTAAAGTTACAAGTAGCGGCTGTGGTTTTGCCATTAACTTCTAGACACAATTTAGTATGGATTCCATTATAATGGAGAGTTATTTATAACTTATAGCACAATATAGTGTGATATTAGATCTTAAGGCAGGCTATATAAATGTATAACTTGACAATAACAATTGTGGGTTTTGCATAACATCCTAGAGGTAGGATAAAACACTATAGATCTCCATTCTATTGGAAAATTGTTTATAATTTATAATTTATAATTTATAACCTAGAGTGCATAGGGTATAATATTAGGCCCTAAAGCAGGCCATATTAATATATTAATATGTAACTTACATATAGCAGCTGTGGGTTTTGAAAAAGCTCCTAGAGATAATAATTCCTATTGTAATTGAGAGTTATTTATAATTCATATTTTATAGTACAATGTAGTATAATATTAGGTTTTAAGGCAGGCATATCAATGTACAATTTACCAATATCAATTGTGGGCTTTACAATAGCTCCTAGGATAATATAATTTAATTCCTATTAGAATAGAGATTTGAGTAAAAAATTGTGACAAATTCATATAATATGGCAAGGGGTTACCTCCCCTTAATGGACTTAGTTTTGAGAGGGACAAAAATACTATTGAACCACTTGACGCTCAACTTAAATATGGAAGAAATCTAGAAATACGGTATTGATCTCCAAATTTTGTTTCATTTATTTATTGTTTGTTTGTTTGTTTGTTCTAAAAGATTATTCCCCGAAGAAGTGTATGGCAACTTATATGTTTGACTTAAACTTGACGGTCAAATATAGCTTTATACAGAAATGTTGACATAGGAATAAATAACATTGATATGGATATTAACGTCAAATCTCTTTCGTAACTATATATATATATATATATATATATCTTTATAGAGACATATTTACTTTATATATATATATATATATATATATATATATATATATATATATATATATATATATATATATATATATATACATATATATTGGGAGAGAAATATCTAATTTATATATATATATATATATATATATATATATATATATTGATAAAAAAGTGTAGGTGGCATATAAGTGGGTAAATATTTATAAAAAAGAAGTTTGAAAACGCCAATATATAAAAAATGAATTTTTATTTATAATTTTGTCAGAGATATTTTTAACATGTTTCGGTTCTTGAAAGAACGAACCTTATCAGAAATACATATTTAAAAATGAAATTAAATGAAAAGTTCATAATTGTTCCTTACTGGTGTCAATAGTCCACGTGGGAGCATATTTTGTTGATTGTAGTAGTAGTAGTGACCGCGTTGGTATTCATTTGATTTAAATTTTTAAAATATGTATTTTTCATAAGGTTCGGTCTTTCAAGAACCGAAACATGTTAAAAATATCTCTGACAAAATTATAAATTAAAATTCATTTTTTATATATTGGCGTTTTCAAACTTCTTTTATATATATATATATATATATATATATATATATATATATATATATATATATATATATATATATATATATATATATATATATATATATATATATATATATATATATATATATATGCATACATATATATACACGAACAAACACACACACAGATATTTACTTAGCAATTTCAATGTGAAGACAACTTTTAGTAATTCAAAGACTGTTAGCTCCAATTAATTGTTTACTACTTGTTGCCAAAATTTTTGTCGG
>NC_142944.1:55060608-55078108 GCF_046866305.1 Octopus bimaculoides
TGGGTTGTTACAGTGTTTTGGTGTGAGCTTGCGGCCAACTTACATTGAAAAGGCTGCTTTCGTTAGGGTACTGTAACATTGTATTACCAAAGAAGAAGTGCAAAGACTACCTGTTTATGCCCTTTTATTCCTGTTCATATAAATTCCAGTATTCAAAATTAATTTTTTATTTTGTTGAATATACAACAGGAATTGAACCATTCAACACAAACAACAGAACCTGACATTGTTGTAGGGAATTAGTAATAATGGCACACCCCTCCCACGTGACGAATGGAATAACATAATCACTATAAGTAAAGAGAAGCACGTGAAGTACCAGAGTACGTAGTAGGCAGTCAGAGATCGTCTTGTCTTTCCTGGTTTTTCTAAGAATACTGTATACTGAAGTGGGTGTTATGATAATCCAACATTTTAAGGATATATCAGTGGCGATGAGGATTTAAACAACACACGGGGAATTAATATACCCGATGTACGTCGGTTTTCATAAATAATATATGGAAAAAAATTAAGTCGTCATTTTACTTTACGTCTGTCCGCCATAACTATTGGAATCGTAAAATCTATACAAAACGGTTAAAAGCACATAAAATCCTGTTATTGTACAACAAATAAGAATAAAAACATATAAAATCATATAAAAATACGTTCAGTAAATGTTAAGATACACACCATAAAGTAGTGTAGCCTAGTGAAATTAGCTGTGTTGTCTTATCGGTCTTTTGGTCGTATTGATCTTTTGGCGCTCATATTGTACTGTGGTTCCAATATATACGGTTAGCCGTCGTTGTCACTCGATTGTTTTGAATTCAGATTTGTTTACGTCTGTTTATCGGCTACTTTCTCATTCCCATTCGTTTGTGACTTTATTTTTGCGCCATGGCTCCTAAGAAAATTCATAGTGAAAGTGCGAAGTGTCATGCTATAACGCTGGAAGATAAACTGGCTATGATAAAATGCCATGAAAAAGGTGAAAAAGTGGTAGCAATTGCACGATCTTTTGGGATGAGTCGGACAACTGTATCGACGATTGTACATAATAAGGACAAGATTTTAGCAGACATGGTTTTTATTAACCATGTATTATTGAAAATGCATTCATAAATAAAATACAGAACTGGGAATGGTTTTTACTGGTTTAGCCTAGAGACAAATAAATTCGGCCTAGCTTGGCCTAGAGACAAGTTAATTCGACTTCGGGTGAGCTATGCCTGTATTTTTCTGTTGAACTGGATGTAGTGTAACATTTCGAGGTGTAACGAAAGAGGCAAAGATATATGTGTTAAAAAGTTCACTTAATTTATTCGGCACAGTGTGGATGGAACTATTAAAGTTGTGGAATACGTCTAATAGTGTTTTGTTTGGAAATATAGTCGGTTCCGTCGAAGGTTCGAATGTGGCTGAGGGACTGAAAGAAAAAAATGGAGTAAGACAGATGGAACACCTTTATGTAAGCCAAAGCGAAAGAAAAAGTTGCCCACGATAAAAATTAAACATTGTTCAAAAATGTTCCAGGGTAGAGACTATACTTAGTGGTAGTTGATAGCTTCACGAAATGGCTCGAAATTTCGAGAAATTAAAGAGATGACTATAGAATATACGAAGCTGAAAAACATTTTGAAACCGCAGTTTGAAAATAATTTTACCTGTTTTTATTAGCAAAGGTTAAATAAAACAACTTTTTTGACGTAAGTATTAATGAAGACCAAACCTTTTCATGATATAAATTATCAACTCATTCACTGGAGAACATACAAAAAAAAAAAAAAATTCATATTGGAATATCAAACGAACACTACATTCCCAGACAACTAGCAATAAATTGAGAAGATTCTACTTCTTAAGGGGAAATTAACAACCATGAACTCAACAATCTTCGTGAAAAATTCCGCCGCTGGAAAATGCTTACAAGGGTTCGGGATTTGTCACAAGTCTGATTTTTAAGCCGCGTACTATATACAAAGACATGAATGGAAAATATCGTCGCAAACAGGATTCTATCCATGGAACATAAAAAAATCATTCAGGCTTTTGATCTGGAAGGAAAGGAAGGATTTTAATCGAAATGTAACATGCCTAGACGTAATAGCTCAAGAATACTAAACGAACATCAGCTGTAAAATTTCATCAATATTATGAGAAAACTACATAACATGTAGGTACTAGAAAGAGACCTCATAATCAGCTACGGATGCATGGTGTTCCCTTTTCATAGAAAGTGACTAGTACACTTTTTCAAAAACAATGGAACGTCAGATAAACATACTGAACTAGCTAGGCTTAACACAAGGAAAACTGTCTAGTTAATAATTCTTCGGCAGAGAACTGTACAAACATAACCTGCCTCAATATTCTGTAGAAATTGAAACAATTCTTCCAAGGCCAATGCTAACCTGACGATATAATCAGTGATGTGCTTGCAGGCTGAAAGAAAGGTGTGCAATTCTGTGACAAACAATTGTAAGTAAATAAAACTGTATTTTCTGAAGTAGAAAAATACCTAAGAAACGATCTTGTGATGCTATGTTTTGATTACAAAATTCAATCACCTTTATTCCTCATAGATAACTAGAGAAATCAGTACAGATTGCAAAAGAACCTGCTGTCTTAGAGGTTGTAATCGAAAGGCTTCTGAATACATGGTCCACATTTCATTCACTTGCAACTACTGTCACAAATGTAATTATTATTTCATCGGAAATATTCCAATGTGATAGTCTACCTGCACTTGCTTTTAATTTGGTCTTATATTCACTGTCATTTTTTTCTACGAAAACCCACTGCTTTTATTCTAGGGCTACAACACACTAATATTATCTATGTCTGCCTAGGCGGAAGGCGGCGAGCTACCAGAAACGTTAGCACGCCGGGTGAACTGCTTAGCGGTATTTCGTCTTAATGTCTTCAGTTCAAATTCCGCTGATATCGACTTTGCCTTTCATTCTTTCGGGGTCGATAAATTAAGTACGAGTTGCGTACTTGGGATGATCTAACCGACTGGCCGCCTCCACCAAAATTTCGGGCCTTGTGCCTAGAATAGAAAAGAATATATAAAGATCTATGCCCGAAACATTTTGTACAACGAAAAATATAGGAATAGAGTTTGGTCTGACAAGATGTTAATATTTAACAAGTGATCGTAAAAAAACTATTCCGCAAACAATATTTTTGCATCAACAGTCTAACCTTATCTTCTCACAGAAGACGCGCAAAATATTGTTGATGTGAACTGGACATTTTGACCTCATTTGGAGCCCAAAAATATTTATTCCGACGTAGAAATTAGTTAACATATAATTTACTTGAACGAAGACCATGCAAGAATTAAATTTATATTCACATGAGACATCATTAGATATAAATTATAAAGTGTACAACATTCGGAAGTTATATACGAACACGAGATGGTGCTAGTTGGAAGATTTTACTTCAGAGACACTTCACAGAGTGACTTGTGACTCAAAACAGCAAGTCTTGTTCGAGGTCATCAATGAATCTTTAAACACGATGATTTAATATCATTTCGTCTGCTCACTGACTATGCTTATATGGGCATGTGGGCTTTCTAACACAGCACCCATATAGAGATTACCTTTGGGAATTACTACTGCTTCTATCGCGATAAATTATGTGTGTGTGTGTGTGTGTGTGTGCATATATATGTACTGTGTCTGTACACATGTACGTATATGTATATACATGCATACATGCAAATAGATATGCATATATATATATATATATATATATTTCTTGTCTTTAACCCTCCAACGCAGAGTATAGGCCACTTATAATTGAATTCCATGTCGCATAATTTCTCGCTTCTGTACTTATACTCTGCCATGAATGTTCCCCTTTCTCTAGTTCCTTTTGTGTTGATCTACGCCACGAGTTCTTAGGCCTACCTTTCTTTCTATATCCATCCGCATTCCACTGTAAAGTGCTTTTCGCTGCATTTGGTGTGTCCTTTCTAATTGTGCTACCAATTCACTTCCACTTTTTCTTAAATATTTGCTCTCTAATCGGAACTTGATTCGTTCTTTGCAAATAGCTCCATATTGCTTATGTGTTCAGGCCATCTAATTCTAAGTCTACTACGCAAGCACCTGTTGATGAATGATTGTATTTGCTTATTTGACTTAACTGTTGTTCTCCATGTCTCAGCCCCATACAATGAATCCACTTTTACGTTAGTGTTAAAAATTCTTATTTTGTTCTTTATTGAAATTACACTTGCGCTCCATACTTTTTTTAACAGGTGAAAAGTGGTCTTTGCCTTACTTATTCTGGTCTTAATATCTTCGTCGGTGCCGCCTGAGAACCTTATCTTACTACCTAAATACGTAAACTCGGCTACGTCCTCTAGTTCACAGGTTTCTACTTTAATAGTTCGCTGTTTTCTTCATTAACGCGCATAATTTTTGATTTGTTGCGGTTGACTTTCGATCCTAGTTTGGCAGCTATTGCTTCTAATTTTGACGTTTTATTTTGCATTTGGCTATATGTTTGTGAAAATAGTGCTATATGATCTGCAAAGTCGAGAACTTCTAGAACTTCTGCATCCGTCCATTTAATGCCTATTTGGCTTTCAATCGTAGTTTCCTTCATAATCCAATCTATAACTAGTAGAAATAAAAAGGGAGAAAGTATACAGCCCTGTCGAACTCCTATTTTTACTTCGAATTTATCCGTAACTCCGTTTCCATGTAAGACTCGGCATGATATTCCTTGGTAGGTTGCTCTTATTATAAATATATACTTGTCTGGTATGCCGTAGTGCTGCATAATTCTCCATAAGCCTGTCTACACTACCGAATCATTTTTCGAAATCAATAAAATTACTATAAAGCGGTGCATTCCACTCTGCGCTTTGCTCCAAGATGATGCGAAGAGTGGTAATTTGATCTACACATGAACGGTTCTTCCTAAATCCGGCTTGTTCTTTACGCAACAATTTGTCGATTGCTGTCCTCATCCGCTCCAAAAGTATAGTATTAAAAACTTTTCCGGGAGTCGATAATAACATAATCCCTCTATAATTTCTGAAAACACTTAAATCACCTTTTTTTGGCAATTTTACGATGAGTCCCTCTTTCCAATCATTAGGCACATTTTCTTCCTGTCATATCTTAGAAAATAATGGATGAAACATTTCTACCGCTATTTCTATAGCTGATTTCATTGCTTCAGCTGGAATATTGTCTACACCTCCCGCTTTCCCATTCTTGAAGGATTGTATAGCATTTCTTATTTCAAACTTGGATGGTGGGTCAAAGCTGATGTTAAGATCCTAATTTCTTGGCACAATGTTGGCTATTGTGTCTGGAGGTAGTCTATTGAGCAAATCTTCAAAATGCTCCTTCCATCGATTTTTTTGTTCTAGAATTGATGTTAGCGTCCGGCCATCCTTCCCTTTTACTGCCTTTTCTACTCTTACTCTCTTCCCAGATAGTAATTTAGTTCTGCTGTACCGCTCTTTCATGTTCTGGCACTGGGCTGCACTTTCTGCTGTCGTGGCTAAATTTTAGAAATATTTTCGCTTGTCTCTTCTTAATTGTTTTTTTAACTTTCTTATTTTGTTGGTTGTAATTTCCCTGACATCTATTTATCTCTACTTCTAAGCTTGCCGATAGTAATTTTCCCTTCAGATTCTTTCTTACTTCTATGGCTGTTAGTGTCTCTTGTGATATCCACGTCTTATTCTTTTTGTTTACACACCCTACGCATTCTTCTAACAATGAAATAAAAGCATCCTTAATTTTCGACTAAGTATGTTCTATTGTGTTGCCTTGCATCCTTTTTACTTGCATTGATTTGCATGATAATGCTTTTCTGTATTTTATTTGGGTGTCGTTGTGTTTTAGTAAATCAACATTGTATTTTCGTTGAACCTTACATTCCTCTTTTAAAGCCCTTAACTTCAGTTGTAGTCTGCCAAATAGTAAGTGTTTGTCGGAGGCTGCGTCAGCCCTTCTTTTTACAGTAAACATCTAACAGTGATCTCCTGAACTTGCAGCTTACATAGATGTGATCGATCTGATTTTGCGTTTTCAGATCTGGCGATATCCATGTAGCTTTGTGAAGGTCTTTGTGCGGAAATAAGGTTCCTACAATGACCAACTCGTTATTTGCGCAAAAATCGGCAAATAACTGGCCATTTGCATTTATGCTTCCTAAACCATGTTTTCCCATAATGGCTTCATATCCTAAATTAATGTTTCCGATATTTGCGTTGAAATCACCCATAACCATTATCAACTATTTCTCAGTCCATTTTTCAATTATGCTCTGCAGAGTATCATAAAATTCAACCTTTGCTAATTCATCAGCATCATTTGTTGGGGCGTAGCACATAACGATTGTTAGAAAAATCTGCTTATCAGACGTTCTAAACTTTGCCAGTATCAATCTTTCATTTATGGGTTGCCATTCTATTAATGCTTTAACCGCTTTCTTAGTCAGCATCAAAGCTACTCCCCTTGTGTGACGCGCCTTATCATCTTTGTGCCCTGAGTATATAATTGTTTTTCCTGAAGCTAGCTTAGTTTGTCCATTATCAATCCACATAGTCTTGCACAAACCCAAAATTTCCAATTTGTAATTGTCCATTTCTTTGCTAATATTTTCACACTTTCCAGTAGTAAACATTGTTCGAACATTCCACGCACCAAACCTCATGGAACCCTTTGTCGAAAGCAGTATCGGCCAACTAGTTTCCCTAGGGCTTTGTTTATTCGGCGTCATAAAACACCTTTGACACGCACACGCACACACACACACACACACACACACACACACACACACACACACACACACACACACACACACACATATATATATATATATATGTATATATATATATATATATATATATATATATATATAGATAGATAGATATATAGATAGATAGATAGATAGATAGATAGATAGGTAGACAGATACATACATACATACATACATACATACATACATACATAAGTCCCAGGGAACTTGATTAATGCCATATCTAACCTGACATCTTCCTGGGCCACCATCGTGAAGTTAAATACAGTAAGTGGATGTATCACCAGCAAAAAAATACAATATCGCAGGGTGATATTCCAAGGAGACAGCCTCTCTGTGATGCTGTTCATACTGTCGGTAAACCCATTATCATACATGCTGAAGATGTCTGAAGGGTATCTAATTGGAACGCAGGCAAACAGAAACACCAAAATTACGCACTGCTTCTTTGTCGATGATTTGAAATCGTATGCCAAGAACATGGATGATATGAAAAAAAGTCTCGACCTGGTCACAACATTTTCTGGTGATGTAGGTCTAGAGCTTGGCCAAGATAAATGTTCCTATATGGTTGTGGAACGAGGAAGGGCTAAAAACCACACTAACAACATCTCCATCAATGGCCTATCTGTTTCTCCAATATCTGATGAGGAATCCTACAGATACCTGGGAGTAGATGAAAACGTATCATATGAAGGTACCTGTAACAAGGAACGTGTTACTAAGGAATACAGAAATCGGGTTAGGAAAATATGGACCTTGGAACTCTCTGCGTTCAATAAAGCAATAGCCCACAATGTGTTTGCCGTACCAGTACTCATACCGACATTTAAATATATCCACCCATTTTCCATTTCGCAGCCAACTCGCCTAGATGTTTCAAATGTGATATCACATTATCTTCAGATATATCAACAATTCTGGATTATTTATAATTTACTTAAATCAACAAGCAATAAAAGAACAATTTAACAAATAAATAACTGCAGGAGGAAATTACTTTTTAAAATTAAAATAATCAATGAGTGGACGCCTAATACATAGAAGGTTATCGTATCCTATTTAGATTTTAATCGGTATCGAACTCTCATAAAAGGAATAGAAGGGTAGTAGAAATTCATTAAGATTAAATGTATCAACTACGAGCAGCATTCTTTCTGATGATAATAGTTAATGTCACATATTAAATAAGTGTGTATGTGTGGGGGGAACGTGA
The DNA here is from genome assembly GCF_046866305.1 of Octopus bimaculoides. Lineage (NCBI taxonomy): Eukaryota > Metazoa > Mollusca > Cephalopoda > Octopoda > Octopodidae > Octopus > Octopus bimaculoides. Next base: position 55,068,608 of record NC_142944.1, read on the forward strand.
AACTTTGACTTACATGCCTACATAGACAGACAGACATACGCAAGCACACACACAAGCACAAGCAAATATGCGGGCGTATGTGTGTAACAGCCTAGCCATCTTACACTCCTTCGTGATTTTATTCTGCCCATAAGAGCCACAGCGTATATGACATTAGAAACAAGGTGGGTGGCCAAGTTATCTCCTTCAACGTACTTGTATCCAATTGGTGTTTTTCAAACGTTAAATAAATAAATAAGTAAATAAAGTTCATCAGGCTGAAAATCAAAAACCCTCATCATCCACATCAATAAAAAAAATAATGTCTGTGTTTAAATATTTATAACATATATCCCAAGATCAGCTCTTACCTAGCATATCTATGTTCAAGATGGAGCCAATTTGAGCCAGCTCTAGCGATCGCGTCTTTTTCTTTCAGACACTAAGGACTGCATTACCATTTAGAAAAAAAAATTATTCAAGAAAACATATTTTGGAAATAATTTTTAACAGTTGAGCGTGAAGACATACGCTCGGTCGCTGGATCATTCTCTTTCTGTTTTCAGACGTAGAGTATATATCACAGCACTATCCGTTTTAAAAGACCCCTCTTTTAAGTTGGTGATGTATAATTTTGAGGTGACTTTGGCTGTTATTTATACAACAATGGTAACAATGCATAAAGCATAAGTTGATGCAACACAGATGTGAAACAATACAGCAAAATTGCTCGACGTACCATATTAACCATTCTTCACTTAAATCGAACACGAAACCACAATTTACGAAGTGAACTCTTTAAAAAAGCCACATGTCCATGCTTGTACTTTGTATCGTACAAGAAGAAATGCTAAAAGTGCAATGCAACGGAAGTCCTATCAGACACAGTCTGATGTTGATAATCCGCAGTAAATAGAGAACAAAAGGTGATATGTTGAAGTAATTAATTGTTGAATTAGTAGGTCGCTTCACTCATGTAAAGGGATTTATCTTTTAAATATATTCTCTCAGAGAAACTAAACTATTTACGAGCAGCAACAATGAGTCCTGTCAACCACACATTCATGTATAAAATGATGAAAATAATGTAGTACATAACCGTTAACTGTATATATCTACGAGTAGTAGTATATTATATTATAATAGGTGATACATACATATATGTATCAAAAAGTACATCTCTACTCGGTCGTGTTCTTGGTGTGTGTCATCGTGACTCTCTGTTGCAGTACACCACATTAACAATGATAAGCACCTGATGTTGTATTAGAGATTTGCTCTTTAACATTTCCTTATTGTTATGCATAATTCCTTGCACTATCTACTGACATTCTCATTGTATTACCATAAGTATGTGTAAGGGTGTGTACACACACACAAACACACATACAAATGTATATAGATAGATACATACATACATGCATACACACATATACATATAAACACAGGCGTTTAGATATGCACCGACAAAAGAGTTTGTTTAATATCTGTAATAAGGTTTATTTATGGTTAGAAAATGTTGATTATCTCCATCGCTATTGAATGATTATCGCTATAAGATACTTCATTTGAGAAAAAAGATATCATGCAAAATGTCGAAGATGGAGAAAAACTGTGACTTTTATCTACTACTTCGAACGATTCGAAAAACCACTTAAAGAATCCTGATTAACTCATTTTTATATAGTAGTGCCAATGTATGTGTATGTGCGTGTTGTCGCACGTGCGCGTCTACGTGCTTGTGCGATTATCCACAACTGAAATATCGTCGTACAGACGTGTCCAAATGGATAGTACCGTATCTCGCAGAGAGTGAAGTAAAATTTGTATACCGTCATACATGTACACAATACACACAGAGATAAAAGATTAAACTGTTCATAGAGGTATTTAGTGGTTGCTTCAATTTTCACACATGAACACACGAAATATTCTGAATTATGTAATATTGTATTTCTTTTTACAGTTTAAAGTAGTTTGATGCATCAAAATTATAGTTTCTGTTTGATCTCACCAACTATATAAGATTGTATTTATAAGACAACGTAAGGATTCTAGATGTTATTTGAATATTACTCTTGTTTCCAGTATGCATAGGCATTCTGAATTCATAAGAGGTGTGAATCGGAAGAATTAATTAGCCATGTAGGAGTGGGAAAATGACTTCGACCACTAATTGATATTTGCAAATTATATTCGTTCTTGTTTGCCTTCTGATATACCGTGCTCGCAATTTTACTTCAATGCATATTAAAGAAATGGGATAAAAACGCACAAACGTGGATTCATATTTTGTTTAAACACCTAAGCAAACTTCGCATATTGATCTGAGATTATTATTATTTAATTTGTTGTGGTAATTGCAGGAAACTATTGTATACACGCGTTTTCTTTCTTGCAGAAATGTAAAACAGCAATGCGTCACTTATTGTATTTTATCGAATGAACAAATGGCTAAGTAACTATAGTTATATTTAGAAATAACAGCTAAATATGTCTATATCCGTCACCTATTCTCCGAAGAAACCACTAACCAATGAGGAAACTCTAACAGGTTTGCATGATTTGCTTGAAATAAAATCTCTCTCAACTCACAACATAGCAACTTTAAAAAATGTAAGGTTATATAGGACAATGTAAACTTCGATAAACAACAAACGGACAGAATATTCGCGACTAGAAATCCTTTGCTCGTATGCATTCACAATCTTGCAGACCTAGGATAAACAACAGCAAAAAAGAATCATGTTCATAAAATGCTCCTGATGAGGCAGATAAAGGACTAAACAAGATTCACGGAAATTTATGTTGGTTTTTAACTTTTTTTTTTCACTCAAACTGTGTATTATTTAGAATGCACACTTATACAACATACTCGTTAATATTTTCTCAATTTGCAGTGTGCCCAATATGATCATATTATATGTAAGTGATAATGCATTGTGTGCGCAAAAACAGCTGAGTGTATCGAAATTTAACTGTTAGAGATGAAAATCAATCATAAGATGAAAAGTCTTCGCAACCCCAAAAGAAATGGACATAATTTCAAGAATTTAAAAATTATTTTCAGAAGCTTATTTACTGAAATCTATCACCTGAGAATATTCATTGAATGTGTTAGAAATATTTTGGTAAATAAGGTCTCTGGCGAAGCAATCAAAACTTCTTTACTTCAGCTTATTTGATTCTGTTTCTGTCAAATTTATATCTATGATATCGGAAATTGAAAAGAAACTGAACCTAAGAAATCAGTAGTGATATATCCATAGACATATGTATTATAAAATATACCTTCCTACTTTCCACTCTTGCGAACACTACGAGTTATGTATTATTATATATGAAGTTACAGTGACGAAGTGACACGTTATAATAACAAAAAAACGTCATTGATAATGGGAATATGCGTTTACAAAAAATAGGACTAAATTCTATAGAATTGGAAGTCTGGGGTTTGATTCATAATTATTTACGATGTATATAATTAGGAATTTGGTAAGAATAGAATATAATTGTCTGTATTTGATAAGCGATATTTAGGAAACTGAGTTAAATATAATATCGCTGAATATGTTTTATGATGTTTTCCTCATTTATCTTTATCGTTGTTTTCTCTGTTTGCTCTCTGTCGCATAAAAATAAAGCGCTCTACACAAATAAAATCCTCTACAAAAATAAAACCTCTAGACAAGACTGAAAATATTTACGAAGTAAAATATATAAATTCCAATAATTCTGATTCCCATCGTGGGATCCTTTTTTTTTTTTGTCAAAGACTGGAAGATTAAAAAAAAATTGCCAACATCGTGACGTTTATATCAGACTCACTAATAAAAAAAAGTTGATAGTGAATATCAAATTTTTGAGTTGAAAGATTACATAACGATTGAATCACATAAAATATACTTAAATTTGTAATGGTTGTCGTTTATAACACTGTGCAACCCATTTGTGAAGCTTTGGTTTCATAAATGTTATGTAAAATAAAATATAAATCTGCTTTCTGATAAATGTGAATTCGTGACGAAGCTATTGAGTTAGTGAACACATGTGAGCTCACGTCTCTATACCCTTGATGTTTAACACGTCATAAAGTTTGTTCCAAGTTTGCAATACGATTCTCTCTTTTACTTTATCTAACAATCCCTTTTGCATAGTCAAGCAAAAGGTCATGAACTTGACTTCATTTAAGGAGAGTCGATTTTTCTTGAAAGAAAAAAATATAAGTATATTTATATTTGAGGCCAAAAAAAAAACAACATATAATGAAAAAATTCAGATATGGGCACTTCTTCAAAGGTTACTCAAGTTTTGCCGAAAAAATTGTTTCCTGCTATGAAGTTTTGCTATAAGTTCAGGTGAGGATCTATAGTAGGGGCTCTGAAAAATTGTACCCTAAAGGCCTCATTTTAATATGATTTTATTTAATCTTAACGGCTTTCTCTCTATTGAAATTATGCAGTCAGTAAAATATATGTCTACACATGCACATGCACATATAAATATATCCACACATTTCCCATCTCGCAGTCAACTCTTCCTGATGTTTCAATGTGATATCACATTATCTTCAGAGATAAGTGCTTCAGTGACGAGTTAACAAAAGGAATGGCTTATAGAACTACCAGTTCTACGTATCATCTCTCATACAAAAATGGTCCAGAATGATTTTGAGGTGGATTGCTTTCACGACGACAACAACAAAACCAACAGCAATAACAACAATAATAGCAATATTAACGAGAATGGTAGCAATAATAAAGGCCACGTGTTTTCAACAATGAGAATATGAATTCAAGCAACAGCAACACCACCAGCAACAACAACAACAGCAGCAGCACAAGATGCAGAAACCACAAAAATTACAAATTCTGCATGATTCCATGAGCGGACAATCTTTTTCAGGGATGGCGCAAAGTCAGCAAAATACTTCTGAAATAAAGCTTGTGAAAGACGATGGAAGAGGATGTGTTGTATTGCTGTATGTCAGCAAATCACGGATACAAATTTGCAACAGGCAACGGCGTAGAAAGGGACCTCGAAAAAATATAGATGTTGGTCCTGTGACATGGACAAGGCCCACCGGAAGCGTGAAGCTCATCTTGAAAAGCAAGACTTAGCGTAGAAGGAGTTCAAAGTCCTCATAGTCAAGTGAAATTCACCCCATATCCAATATATTAAGGAAATAGGAAAAAGGAATATGTCGCATTAAGATAAAGGGAGTTTCAAAAGGGCTTGACCTCCAATAGCTCTTGGCCTGTGTTGCGTCGGATATCCGTGAAAACCAGGCGTGATCAGCCTGCCCATTAGAGTGAAACTACGTGTTGCAATAGAGAAAGAGCAAGATGCCACTTTGTGGTGCTGAAAAAATCATTAAAGTGTTTTCAATCCTCGCTAAAGAAGTTAGAGGACTGCCACCATCACAGACTCAACAAAAAACAATGTACATTAGAAACAACAGAGGCAACAGCGTAAAGAACAAGAAGAAAATAGGCAGCTACAAAACATACAACAGCAGTACGAGCAAGAACGGACGCACCACCACTTTTCCAGCCAAATTTACAACCTATTTCATACTCACTTTCTCTCTCTCTCTTTTTCTAAGTCTCTCTCTCTCTCTCTTTTTTTCTCTCTCTCTTTCTCTCTCTCTCTCTCTCTCTCTCTCTCTCTCTCTCTCTCTCTCTCTCTCTCCAAACCCCTTTTCCAAACGCACACACATGAAATATACGGCATCATGCTTAATCTTGGTAGGAGAAAAGGCAACCAAAGTAAACAATTTGCTATAAAAGATTTTATAAACGCTACTCAGTTACTCTCTCTCTCTCTCTCTCTCTCTCTCTTCCTCTTTCTCCATCCATCACCCTCTCTCATTCTTTCTAAACTATTCGCTAGAACACAACATCCACAAAGTCTCGAAAAACAGACAAATAACCTCAGATCACCACCAGCAAAACAACGGCAAAACACACACACACACACAAACATAGGTGTAAAACCATCTCATGAACGCGATGCCATCAACAAAACATCACTCCCGAAAGAATCCAAACATTCATGGAGACCAAGTAACTTACAAAGGGGTAATGCAAATGAGTAACTAATCCTTTTGTTTTAATCCTCCTTCTCTATAGATGAGTCAAAGCCTTTCGACTAGGTCGATCATCTATATTTGGCGGCTGTTCTGTGAGCCACAGCTTTCTTGCCAGTCTTCAGAAACTGGATCATTGCAGAGTACACCTACATTTGCTTGGAGGTCAAAGCAAGCGGTTCCCTGCTAAAATATTTAATATTATGAGATCGACCCGGCAAGGATGCCTCCTCTCTACCTTTCCGTATGTTTTGACCTTAGAATTGCTATCTAGAAGTTAGAAGCCTTGAGGTGTACTCCTCGAGAATTAGGAAGGTTTTCTTTTTATATGCGATTTTTCATATGCGGACATCGTGATAACACCAAAGACACCGAGGTGATTGACATCCGTGAAAGGAGCAAAAATTAACCAGAATTTAATAGGCCTGCTGTTCAACACTGGAAATGCTTCCACAGCGTAGTAGGACGCTTGGTGGATGAACAGGTTAAAATTTTCGGAGTTTGGTTTGGTCCAGATGTATCACCCCAAAATGGGCCGAGGGGTGACTATCTCTAAACGGTTAGGTGGAGATGGCGAATGCATACATTGCATTATCGATTATCGCCTAACTGTCGTGTTTTATCCCGCTTCAGGGCTTACTAGAATGGAACGCCTACTCTTTCGCTTTCCTTGGAGAGGATGCATTCCACTGGTTAGACAATCCAGTCGTCAACATCTGCTGCTTAGAGGACTAGGCATGCCATGGCTAATAAGCAGAAATGCGTAGATGCAATGGTAACTCCAGCTTTTAGTTGAAAATAGGCAGTTCGACATACTTTTTTATAGGTCTCTTTGACTAAACTGCAGCTCGGTATCACTCCTAGATCTAGACCAGGAGCCAGACACTTTGAGTGGCGTCAGGTGCTCACAGCTCACAGACCTCTGATCGAGAAATGCGATCGGTGAATGTTCGACCATGTCATTTTATAGAAAATTGGTGACGGTTAAGAGTGACGACGCCCTCGAGGAAAATTTGGACGTCCGTAGAAGTAAAACTGGTCACGCCCCACGGAAATTTCCAGTAATTCTCGGTTGCCGGGTTCAGTTTAAATCCTAAATTATCTAGTAGTGTCGGCAGACGTGAGTGTCCGAGATGCTCGCAGAGCAATAAAAGCGTTCAGCGAGAACTTGTACAGTGCTCAAGTATTACTGATTCGTGGATCCATACTGAGCAACTGCTATCATGTGTGGTAAGGCTCTGGCTATCAGCCGAGTCCATTGTGATGATCAACCCACTGCCTGCCTTTGATTGGTAAGGGTAGGCAATTCAGATTTTCTTTTTCTGATGGTTACAGTGAAAGGGGTTGTGTGGTGGGCAAGACTCAAACGATTGAAGATAAACACTTGCTTTTTTGGCAAAGCGCCCTCATCAATTTTTTAAAGTTCCTCTTGGAAAGGTAAGTTAGGGTCGAGAGGAATGAGCTCCCGAATCTTAATAAATTTGCAGAAAGGTAAGTTGACTCATGTGAGAGGGCTTACTATTTGGCGTCTATATGCTGAGAAGTACAGAGTAGAGAGGAGTTCTTGTCATGTACTCTAAGTGAGTTGGGAGGCTCGGGATCTGCTGGGAGCTGTAGCTGCCCCTAGATGGCGTTTCTCACGCACTGGATAATTTTGTGTTAATCGTTATTGCTTTGTTATTGTTTACAGTTTCATGTAAAATTTTCAGTTTTAGCATAGTTCTAAATAGTTTTGCAGCACCTGTGACCAATAAAGAATAAAAGAATTATTCGTGTTGTTGTTAGGGTGGTAATACGGCAGAATTGTTAGCACGCCGTGCAAAATGCTTAAAAGCATTTCTTCTGTTTTTACTTTGCAAGTTCAAATACAACTGAGGTCGACTTTGCATGTCATCGTTTCGGGGCCGATGAAATAAATACCAGTGAAACATTGGGAGTCGATGTAATTGATTATTCCCTAACCGCAATATTTCAGGCCTTGAGCCTTTAGTAGAAAGGATTATTATTATTATTGTTGCTATTGTTGTTGTTTTTGTTATTATGGCGATGAGCTGGCTGAATCGTTAGTACGCTGAGCGAAATGTTTAGCAGTAATTCGGCCGTCGCTACGTTCTGAGTTCAAATTCCGCCGAGCTCAAATTTGCTATTCATCCTTTCGGGGTCGATAAAATAAGTACCAGTTGAACACTGTGGTCGTCCCTTCACCCAAAATTATTATTGTTGTTGTTGTCATGATGATGATCTGCAGAATTGTTAGCATGCCGGACGAAATGCTTAGCGGTATTTCGTCCGTCTTCAGGTTCTGTGTTCAAATTTCGCCGAGGTCGACTTTTCCTTTCATAATCTTGCGGTCGATAAAATTAAGTACCAGTTGAATTTTGGAGTCGATGTAATTTCAAACGTTTTCCTTATAGTAGAAGGTTATAATATTATTGTTATTTTGTTGTTGCCGCTCAACTTTATTATTACTATTTTTTTTTTTAATGTTTTTGCCTTTTTATTTATATCCTTATCACTTTACTTCTTATTCATTTTTTAAAATCTTTAATATATTTTGTTGCTGAATTTACTGTGGAATTAGCAATGAAAATAGATATATAATGTAATAAAAACCAAAACATAATCAATCATAAACAACGCATATGTACAGAAGAGATATTTACAATACTATCCATAATAACAATGATAACTCTAAGAGGACAACATGAATTGCAACGTTGACGACATCACCAGCTAAAGCAATAAATAGAAGAAGAAAACCAACAATTACGACAATAACAACAGCGAAGTGACAGCGCTGACGACAACATTGACATTACAATGAGTAAAGGAAACGCTGAGAATGGTATGGAAGAAGGAAATAATTCGATCTCTCTATTATATCCGCGATAATAATTACAGCAATAAGACATATCAATTAATCATTTCCTTCCTGTTATTTCCGCGTGTTCTCCCCTCCGACCTCAATTCATTCATTAATTCTTTTCTTTCCTTCCTTCTTAAATACTTTTTTCTTTGTTTTTCTTCCTTTCTTGATTTCATTCCCTCTCTTTCTCTTTCTCTTTTAATTTCATCTCTATTTCTCCTATTTTCCTACACACCTACCCTTCTGCTTCCTCCACGTTATCATAATCATTATCTTCCTGCTTCAACTCCAGCCCAGCGAAATTCACCACCACAACCACCGTCACCTGAACGTCTATCACCGTAACTAATATACTCATCCTACCGCTACCAACGCCAGCAAAACACCACCGACCATCAACGCCACCGCTCCCTTCAACACTACTCTAATTCATCACCTACTTTACTCCGCTTCCTTTCGTTTCCATTTTGTTGTTATTGTCTTTATCTTCAACGGGTTCCCCTCTCTTTTCTAAATCTGAAACATCACCATTAGCTTTTACTTGATGTCCTCGAGTATTCCATTACTT
>NC_142944.1:55080608-55103108 GCF_046866305.1 Octopus bimaculoides
TACTCATTGAAATTTATTCCTATTTTTCCAAATATAATGAGGTATTTTAACTTGATACCTCCACTACCCGCACAGCGATCGTAAACACACGTGTTACATCAAAATCAGACCATCTTCGAACCCCAAAACACCATGTACAAAAAAATTACAAACATATTAAATAACACCGGTATTATTTCACCCAAGAATAACAACCGAGAAGTACGTACTGTAAGCTTGTTAAGAAAAAAATACGAAGATATGAACGTGCAAAACAATCTGACAACAGAAATAAACGAACCGGTACCCTACGAAAACGACGACCGTCAAAATAAAGGGCCGGACGTTGTTCCTCATGTCCCGCAAACAAAACCAAAACGGCATAAATGGACACGTGAGGAACACATTTCGATCCTACACGCCTATTTCACAGCAGTACTCTACCCAAAAAACGAAAACGCAACAACACATACATATAAAACATGGAAGAAAAATAATGTAAATATAGACCTCGATAAAACAATGAACCCTAACAAACTAGCTAACATAAGAAGATATATTCTAAAAGCAAAAAAAATATCAGAAATAGAAATAGATCAATTGAAAGGGAAAATACATCAGGAAAATCTAGATAGTAGTCACACAGTAATGCCAAATAATAATATAAACACTGAGATAGCAAAACACGAGGACAAACGTAACATGCCCGGCAAAAACGAAGTAAACAAAAAACAACAAACCCAGACCGTAGAGATGTATAATAGTGTACAAAAAGCACCAATCCAGAACACCACAGACAAACATATGAATGAAAAGGAAGGCAAAACAAATATAAAGCCTGGAAATAACGAAGGGAAACCTAATAATTACGATACTATGAAAATGAAAATAACCGAAGAACTGAAAACCACAGATCTTAGAATGGACCACAGATTATATCTCCCAAAAATCAAAATAGACAATAAAACAACATCAATAATAAATAGCATAAACCTGGCCGTCACGGAACTAACAACCACAGAAACAACAGGCAATATCACTGAGCTAAATGACATGATATATGCGGCAGCCACTGCAGCCACAAAAGAAGCAGGATACTCACTCAAACCCATCCGAACAGGAGTTCTACCACCCAAACAGACCTTGTCTATAAATAACATCCAGAACAAAATTAAAAAAAACAGAAAAGATTTATCGATTCTCAACGAAATTAGTAAACAATCAACACTACTAAGTAACAAGAAGAAAACAAAAATACTGTACAAATACAGCATTACAGAAAAAGACTTACCTGAGGCAAAAGAAAAACTAAAGCAAGACATCCTTGCCAAAGCACAGAGGATCCGCTGGTATGAGAAACGCCAACGTTTCTTTGAACAAAACAAACAGTTCAAATCCAACCCCAAAAAACTCTACCAAGAACTGGGTAAAAATAAAATAGACATTACTTCAGCACCAACAGCAGAAGAACTAGAGAAATTCTGGAAACAAATATGGTCGGTGAAGCAACAACCCCAAAAAGGACCATTAAAACAACGAACTTAGCACCTGAGCAACTCTGGGCCCCTATAACAACTGAAGAGGTCACCCAGACACTGCAAAGACTAAGCAACTGGAAAGCACCTGGACACGACAAGATCCCCAATTTCTGGTTAAAACACCTGCCAGCAATGCATAAAAAGCTGGCAGAAAACTTTAACAACATAATAGCAGATCCAGAAACAATGCCTGAATGGCTCACAAAAGGGAAAACCATCTTAATCCCCAAATCCACGGAAACGGAGAAACCACAAAACTATAGACCTATAACCTGTCTCCCTACGATCTACAAAGCCTTTACTGCAATAATATCGCAGAGAGTGAGTAAACACCTGGAAAATAACAACCTGTTTCCAGAAGAGCAGAAGGGATGCTGCAAGGGCTCATACGGCTGTAAAGATCAATTATTGATCAATAAAGCCATAACTGAAGACAGCCGCAGAAAGAAGAAAGGCCTCAGTATGGCCTGGGTGGACTACCAAAAGGCTTTCGACAGTGTTCCCCACACGTGGATTCTGGAAACACTAGCCATAAACAAGGTGGCACCAATTATCATAAAATACATAGAGCACTCAATGAACAAATAGCAGACAGTGCTACAGCTCCAAACAAAAGAGGGACTTGTGAAAACGAAAGCCATCCCCATTAGAAGAGGAATATTCCAGGGAGACACGCTCTCTCCACTCCTGTTCTGCCTGGCACTCACACCTCTAACAGAATTGCTAAATAGAACTGGATGCGGTTACAAATGCTATGGAAAAACAGTCAGCCACCTTCTATATATGGATGACCTAAAATTATATGCAAAAAACGACAAAGAGCTAGAAACACTACTACAGACAGTACACGGCTTTACCAAGGAAATAGAAATGAAATTCGGATTAGAAAAATGTGCCAAAGCAACCCTGAAAAGAGGAAAATTAGTTAAAAGTAGCAATATAACACTAGATAAAGCCAATGAAATAAGAGAACTAGACGAAAGCCAACCATATAAGTATTTAGGAGTCAATGAACTAGATAGGATACAACATACACAAATGAAAGAAAAAATAAAGAAAGAGTACTATAGACGAGTTAGATCAATACTAAAAACAGAGCTCAATGCTAAAAACAAGATAATGGGTATCAACACTTTAGCTGTCCCAGTTATAAGCTACAGCTACAACATCCTTAACTGGACACTAAACGAACTATGTAAAATAGACAGGAAAACAAGAAAAATAATGACAGGATATAGGATGCACCACCCAAAATCTGACATAGAAAGGCTATATATACAACGCACAGAAGGTGGCAGGGGTCTTATACAGCTAGAAAACTATTATAAAATAACCACCATAGGACTGCAAAAATACCTACTCCAGAAGCAAGGGAAACTAATACAAATAGCCACAAAACACGAGCAAAACAAAAAACTGTTTTCAGTATTTAAGGAAGCTGACAAATACAAACAAGAAATCAATCTACCTAACAAATACGAAGAAGAAGAAGAAGAAACAACAAAAGCTATAAAACAAATGAAATCCAAACTAAAACTAGAACAGCAACGGACCATGATAAAACGATGGCAAGAAAAGCCCCTACATGGTAAATACTGGGCTAAACTAAATGCGAAAGAAATAGACAGAGAAAAATCCCAGCGATGGCTGAGAAGCTCAGGACTCAAAGCAGAGACTGAAGGATTTTTAATTGCTGCACAAGACCAAAGCCTCCCCACCAGAAATTACCAAAAACACATAATGAAAAGAAATATAACAAGTAACTGTAGAATATGTGGAGATCGACAAGAAACAATAAATCATATTATCTCTGGCTGCCCAGTCCTGGCTAAGAAGGAATATATTCACAGACACGACAGAGCTGGGACCTATATACACTGGAAGCTATGCCAACATTATGGAATAGCAACAGAAAAAAGATGGTATAAACACACGCCAGAAAAGGTCACAGAAAACGAGAAAGCAACCATACTCTGGGATATGCCAATACACACAGATAGAGAAATTAAGGCAAATAGACCAGATATAGTTGTCAAAGATCATGAAGGAAAAAAATGCCTTCTAATTGATGTTTCAATACCAGCAGATGACAACGTTTCTCTAAAAGAAATGGAAAAACTTTCAAAATACAAAGACCTGGAAATAGAGATAACTCGAATGTGGAATCTAAAAACAGAAACAATTCCTATCATAGTAGGTGCCTTAGGTATAATAAAAAAATATTCAGACAAATACATAACAAAAATACCAGGACTTACAAATATATATAACATACAGAAAATTGCACTACTGGGTACTGCACACATTCTACGCAAAACACTTTCAATACAGTAAACATAAGAGCACCACAGCAAACCACAGCACATACCCAAGGCGCACAGAGCTGCGTTCGGTAGTGAAGTGAAAGCACGTTATAAAAATAAAACTACTGAATAATAATAATAATAATAAAAGCTCAGATACCAGGAAACCCCAAAATGGCTGAAGTTCAAAAGATAGTGCTCATGGCAACTGCCCATATCCTACGTAAAATACTGTCTATGTGATCTCAAATTTTAAAACAAACACATAATTTTCTTAGGGTTTCTTAAACATTCTCTAGAACAACACTATGTACAAATCGAAATATATGGTACCCTAGGCATAACACCTACATGAACTTCTAACTTGTTGTCTCTTGAGGTCTCTGGGTGAGACTTGGATCCAACTTGTACAAATGCAAAACAAAAGTCAAACATAAAATAATAATGATAATATGCAGCACAAGACCCCACCAGAAATTACCAAAAACATATAATGAAAAGGAACATAACAAGTAACTGCAGAATATGTGGAAATGGAGAAGAAACAATAAATCATATTGTCTCTCACTGCCTAGTCCTGGCTAAGAAGGAATATATTCACAGACAGGACCGAGCTGGGACCTATGTATATTGGAGGCTATGCCAGCACTATGGAATAACAACAGAAAAAAAGATGGTATAAGCACACGCCAGAAAAGGTCACAGAAAACGAGAAAGCAACCATACTCTGGGATATGCCAATACACACAGATACAGAAATTAAAGCCAATAAGCCAGATATAGTTGTCAAAGATCATGAAGAAAAAAAAAATGCTTTCTAATTGATGTATCAATACCAGCAGATGACAACGTTTCTCTAAAAGAAATGGAAACACTTTCAAAATACAAAGACCTGGAAATAGAGGTAACTCGAATGTGGAATCTAAAATCAGAAACAATTCCTATCATAGTAGGCGCCTTAGGTATAATAAAAAAATATTCAGACAAATACATAACAAAAACACCAGGACTTACAAATATATATAACATACAGAAAATTGCACTACTGGGCACTGCACACATCCTACGCAAAACACTTTCAATACAGTAACCATAAGAGCATCACAGCAAACCACAGCACATACCCAAGGCACACAGAGCTGCGTTCGATAGTGAAGTGAAAGCACGCTATAAAAATAAAACTACTGAATGATAATAATAATAATAATGAAAATAATAATAATAATAATAATAATAATAATAATAATAATAATAATAATAATAATAATAATAATAATAATAATAATAATAATAATAATAATAATAGTAGGTGCCTTAGGTCTATTAAAAAAATATTCAGACAAACACATAACAAAAACACCAGGACTTACAAATATATATAACATACAGAAAATTGCACTACTGGGCACTGCACACATCCTACGCAAAACACTTTCAATACAGTAACCGTAAGAGCATCACAGCAAACCACAGCACATACCCAAGGCCCACAGAGCTGCGATTGGTAATGAAGTGAAAGCACGTTAAAAAAATAAAACTACTGAACAATAATAATAATAATAATGATGATGATGATGATGATGATGATTTCATTTATTTGCCACGAGGGCGAAACATGAGGGGGACAATAGAGAGACAGACATAAGGTGTGGGAGTTTACATATAATAATGAAATGATATATAAAAAATAAAAAAAAAGAAACATTCAAATAAGTATACTCGGTATTCACTAGAGAAGAGGAGACATATGCATAGCATACAGAAGTACGAACAAAAAGCTAGGGGCATGATAGAGATGTGGACCTCCTGATACAGGAACGCCTTTAGAGATAATCGAAGAACCCCTATGAGCAAGTGCCCTCTCCATTTCTTTCTCTCCGACTCACTGGTCTACACTTAAATAGGTACAATCCTCTCTCGCCATTTCGCAATTTTCACCTATTTTTCAATAAATTCAGCCGAGGACAGCATTTCCCTCTCCACTCTCAATTTCCTTGTCAAATGAAACTTGAAGGAGTCAATGGGACTTCCTCTACCAAAAAGGAATGTATCTGTCCTCATGCCTTTCAGCCTTGTCCACCAATTGACCTCTTTCGCCACAGCCACCAGGCAAAGAAAAACTGCCTTGTCTGCCCGATTGAAGGAGAGCGGCGATGCAATCATCACTACAAACTCGACCGACAGACGGGTCCGCCCCACACGTGACAGTAATTGTTCAACATAACCCCAACAGTCAGAAATGCCCGGACATAGAACGATGGCGTGCAGAACGATTTCGTCACTCTGCGCGCACCTCGGACATGTCCATCTGACAGAAAATCCGTGCCTGTAGAGCTTGTCTCGAACTGGTAGCCCCCCCCCCCCCCCGTAACACTGCCAAGCCAAGAACATCTATCCATGATAGTTCCTGACCGGACTGTCCTCCGGAATACACTAGCCAGTTCGTTTTCATCAGCGTCCAGAATTTTCCAGAGAACGTCGTCGTACTTCCCCCTAGTAATTCTCTATAAATCTCTAATGCAGAACATCCACCGATCCCATTGCCTGACTGGTAGAGGGCTGTGAGCGCCTGATGACATTCTAGTGCCAGGCGCCGTCTCGGTCTTTTCTTCACCCATGACTGCAGCTCCGTCTAATAATAATACTTTCTTTATTGGCCAATAGGTTCGAACACAAAACATAGGACGATACGCAGTCGAGGGACAGTGGGGTTTAATGTGTAAACAGCAGAAAGAAAACACACCAATTAACAAGGAGATTAAAACAAAAAATGCACTTCCCAATAGGGTGTTTTACACCGAGAGCTGACCAAAGCAATCTGAAACACTTTGGACCCCACTAACCCCAAAGGCAGCTCAGGTAGGCACTCTTCTCATTCCATCCGGACTACAGGCGTTCCCTAAGAGTAGGCCCATTCTTTCCAAATTTACCCACCTCTCAACGAACTTACTGGGTGACAACACTTCCCTCTCCAGCCTCACTTTCCTTTACAGGTGGAATCTGAAAATGGCAATGAGGCCTTGGCCGAAGAAGAAGGTACCCGTCTTCAACCCTTTCAGTCCACCACACAACTTCTTTCACCATATCCACCAGACAGAGAAAGACTGCCTGTCCGTCCCGGCCAAAGGAAGGAGACAGGGCGATCTTCACGATGAACTCGAATAATAGCCGGATCCGTCCTACACCTAACAATAACTGGTCGACGAAGCTCCACAAGTCAGCAATGCGTGAACACTGTACGAGAGCATGCAGAACGATTTCATCGCTCCGTGTGCATCTCGGAGAAGCCTGTCTGACTGCACACCCGTGCCTGAGAAGCTTATTGAGAACCGGTAATATCTGCCAGGTCAGGTATTTCTAGAAGTTGTCCATGGGCCCCGGCCCGAATGTCCTCTGAAATAGACTATTCTGTTGATTTTCCTCGACGCCAGGACCTCTCCGAGAACATCGTGTCTCTTGCCCTCTACTAATCCCCTATAAAATTCCAAGGTGGAACTTCCACCAACCGCATTGCCCGACTGGCCGAGAACTATGAGCGCATGGAGACACTCTTGGTGCCAAACGCCCTTCCTCAGTCTACCTCTGATCTGAGACTGTCGCTCTGTCAAGGAGACGAGCTACGGAAAAGCGTGTCCAACAAACGACGACCACACCTGCTCACCTTCAAGGTATTGCTGGATATGTCGCAGCCTCAGCGCATGTCTGCGCATCATCAACCACGGCATGCCCTGTCCTCCACTCAGCGGATGCTGACAGCAAATGGACCGTCTGACAAGTAGTACCTGTCCGTTCCAAAGGAAGCAGAAAAGCAAGTGCACCAGCCTGTTCAGCTACGAAGTGGAGCAAGAGTTGACATTCAGGTGACAGTATATGCTGAATGCGATGTACGTATTCGCCACCTGCACCCGACCTTTCAGGGATAACTTCCTCATGGCCGACATCTGGATGAGACGGGCCATCCTGTCTGTCATCTCGAACCAGTTTTCGTTCACTTGGAGGTCCGGACCGAACCAGACGTCGAACATCTTAAATGGTCCTTCCGTCCAGCACCCCACAACACTATCTGTCGGCAAGGATCTGCCTTTGCAGGTGCGAAACTGCAAGCCCACTAACATTTCCTGGTTAATCATTGCTCCTGTCACCACTTCGTATTTCTTTACGGTAGTGCCGACCATCTCAATTTCTGAGACTCCGACACTATCACAGTCATGTCGTCCGCATATGCCGACACGTATATTTCACATCCTAGTTCTCGCGGGATGTCCCTCGAAACAGCCAGCTTCCGCAGTAGTGGTTTGAGCGCCAGTACGTAGAAAAGGGATGAGAGCGGGCATCCTTGACAGACCGAAGTGCGATGCTAAATGATTCGGACAGGTGGCCATTTAATTGAACACTGTACATTGCAGCGATCCAGCCTCTGAGAACTGGACCGAAACCAACCACCTTAAGGACAGCCTCCAAATACTGATGGTCGACCCTATCGAAGGCTTTCGATTAATCTAAATTGATCAGGGCCGCACCCATGCCAGGTTTTTTACTAGCCTGTTGTAAATGACTGAGCAGATTTGCGAGGCAGAGGCACCCATCTTTCCTATCCGCTAGCCCCACCCAATCCACACGTGCATCCAATATGGCGTTCTAGTCGCCCAGTAACATCAAGGAACGAGACGTCTCTAGAAAGATCTCCAAACGTCTGAAGAAATGAGGCAGCCCCAATCCAGTCGAAGCATTACACAGCGACCATTCTAAAAGTACTGCTTTCATTCTCTTTCTGGGCCCAGGTAGACCAACCGTATCTTGAGATCCAGACCTTTTCTGAACAACACCACCCCCACCCCTCATTCCTGGTCGACTAAAAGATGCAAATATCTCTAAATCGTCAAAAATGGGTGTTAAGTTGCGTGTGTCCGCAATCTTGGTTTCACTGATGGCTATCCAAATTCAGCCATCTGAGGTCAAGGAGCAAGCGACCTTGCTTCCAGGACGACCCCAAGCCACGTCCATTTATGCAACGTACTCTTAGCACCGCCATATTGGCCTAAAAGGAAGGAAACAATTATGAGGAGTGTTACCCTCCTGGAGTCGTTGGAGATCGGTTGATCCCACCTCCATTTCTTCGTTGTATACCTTTGGGAACCCTCCTTGAAGCCTTGCATTAGCGTTTACTTGCGGGATCTCTGCATCATCTGGAAATGCTTCCCTAATTGTTTGGAAAGTGTCCAAATTCATCCTAACCATCATTATGTCCTTCGGTATGTTGATTGATCCAAATTGAGCAGGGTCCCCACTTTTTTTCAGTGGCTTCCCTTCGTGAAAAAAGAGCCATCAGTCTTTTGTTGGCCCTCCTTGCTAACACAAAGTTAATTGCCTGCTTCGTTGTTTTTTGCTGGTCTTGTTGCGTTTGTAGTGTGAGTTTCCTTTTGGGAATTTTTTTCTGTCTGCAGTGGTTGGAGTGCTTTAGCTGATGATTGTTGCGTTTGTTGTGGGTGTGTGTGTAGTTTTTATTTTCTTGTTTTGGTGCAGGATAAGATGTCTCACCTTTGTGACTCCTTATCGTTTTCCTTTTATCTACTCTGTCCCCTTCATCATCACTTTTCAATGTGTACAACCAGTGTCTGTTGCAACCTCCTCTTCTAAGCGTGGAAGTGATTTCGTGTTTGTATGTGTATCTTTTATTGTGTTCTTGTTTGTGAGTTGTTGAGCTTGGTTGTGAGGCGTTAGTTTTTGTGGTTGACCTCTCCGACAGTTTTCCTGCTGGAGCTGTTGTTGCGCGAATCACCGCCGCTGCCGCCATTGCTGTTATTTTTGCTGCTTACCCTGTTGTTGTTGGTAACATTTCTACTGCTGGTGCTGTTTCTTTTTGTTTTTTTTTTAGCTTTGGTGTTGGTGACAAAGGAGGTCCACTGACCCCTGTGCCTTTTTGTTCAGAGCAGCGTGCTTGTAGGAATGTTGCTTCGCCTCAAGTGAAGCAATGAGGCCTTTGTTTTCGGTGATCAGAGGGAATTTCGTCCCGTCTTTGAGGCGGACATGGTCTGGAATATTCTCCAAGTCTTGCCGTTTTATTTAGATTAGCATTTCTAAATCCATCCCAGTCAGTCTTCTCTTTGTGGACTTTTAGGAGGACGGTATCTGTGCCCTCCGCGATAAAATCCCAGGAGCCACTACATGTTGATATCTGGTAATATTCTGGGGACTCGAACCTTTATTGTTCTTCTGCTCATGTAGAACGGGTACATCATAAGCTGGTCAGTTTTACGGGCCGTACCGAATGCTTCGTGCCAGTTCTTCTGTTTTTCAAATGACCGAGGTGGTACCAAAACTTTGGATGAATTCGACATCTTCTCTGATTGATCCCAGTGCCATCTCCACCTGAAGATGGGAGGGTTGTTCCACTCTCCAAGACTGCACTAAGACGCACTTATATATTACTCCTCTTCTCAATTTCTACGCCCACTTCAGCTGGGATTGTAAGGTTTGCCCAGGTTTTTTCACTTTTTATGAGTTTGTGGACCAGGACTATTATCTCTCTTTTGTTATAATTGTTTAACTCATTTCGCAGCAGCTGCTGCAAAGGTACTTCCTTATTCTGTTCTCGCTGTTAATGGTGGGGGTGGAATAGTTCACATTGTTACTGACATTGTTACTTCCAGATACACCAGCCTCTCTGTTGCTGATGCTGAAGTTGGTATTGGCTGTTATGCTCTGTGGAGATTTTGTGTGTTCTCTGCTTTGTTTGTAGGGGGCTTTTCGTATTCGTTCATCTTCACTACTGCAAGATGAGAGGTCTGTGGCTGTAAGCGTGCTTGTGTCTGTGTTTCTGTTGTTATGCATGTGTGTATTTCTTTTTTTTTTGTGAGAAGAGTGGGAGAGCTTTCCTCGTTTTATCCTTGGATTGTCAATGTCTTTGGTGGTGTTTCCTTTCGTGTTGTTGCTGATGGTTATGCTGGCGCTGGTTTTGGTTGTGGTTCGCGTCGCGGCGTAGGCAGCAATAGAGGCCGTCCATCGCTTAAAGCTCTTATCCGTTTAGAGCAGTAGGATCGCAAATGGGTTGTTTCTGCACAAACGAAACGATGTCGCCTTTTGTCCTCAGTCATTATGTATATCACCGTCCCGTTCTGGAGACGGATGTGGTCCGGGATTCTTTTTCCATTTTCTGGCCCGATCTGTAGAAGTATCAACCGCGGGTCAGTCCTCCCTGGCAGTTTTTTCACCTATATCAAGACGGTATCCATCGCTTCCTCAGTTACGCATTCCAGAATCCATCGCATATCAAGTCTTGGCGGAACTCTGGGAATGCGGACAGGTGCTGTTCGGTTTCCCATATGGGAAGGGTACATTATGAGCTTACTGGTTTCGTAAGGGATCATTGAATGTTTCATAATGAGGACTTCATAATTAAACAACACCGAAATGGTGCTGTATTGTTTGCCCCTCGCTGTGTACTCGATATGATCTCATGCACCTCAGCGCAGCTTCAATATCTGCTAAGGCACTTAAACTCGCTATTTTTGTTTCTGCTGAGATGCATCAGAAATGTACCGTTCTTCGCTCAACTGTTTCGATGGCCTCCACCAGGACAATTAATTTGGCCCTGGTTTGCTCTTGCTTCATGAGCTTCCAGGCCTGTGCCAACTTTTGATCATTTTTTTTTTTTGTGAGGTCCATGCTGAAGTGAGGTCTCTTTGTGGCTGCTGCCGCAGTGACCTTGTTCTCGTTGTCAGTAATGTTGGTAATGTTCTCGATTTTCTCGTCGTTTTTGTTGTTGGTGTTGGTTTTGTCGGTGTTGGTTTTGTTGCTGCTGTTTTTGTTGGTGGTGTTGACACCTTTACTAGTGTTATTGTTGTTGTCATCTTACTGCTGCTGTTGCTGTCTCTCATGTTGTTTTTGTTGCTACCGCTACAACTGCTGTTGTTAATGCTGTCACTCATGTTGCTGCTGTCACTGCTGTTGTCGATGTTGCCACTGCTGTTACAACGTTTCGGACTTTGTACTTTTTCACTCGCGCTTTTCTCTTCCCCCTCTCCCATATTGTTGCCAGTAACAGAGGGAAAGGAGATAATCTTCAGCAAGTAGCAGATCTGCAGGGATAGTGTGAAGTTTTTCTCAACCCTTTCAAGACACGCTCCGCCATCTTGTTGAGTAGCATTCAATTAGATTGATTAAACGCCCACGGAACTTATTCGGTGGGTCAAATATAGTCCCACCCCCGAGTAGCTAAACAAACACAGATAACCAGCGACAGATTCCTGGTGTTTCTATTAACGTCTAAGAATAAAGTGAATAATGAACAAAAAGCACCAAACGCGTGTAAATAATTGTTTAAAAATTGAACCCAGCTGGAGCGCTTGAAGACAGCGAATAATAATAATAATAATAATAATAATAATAATAATAATAATAATAATAATAATAATAATAATAATAACTATTCCTATTTCTATTTAGCTACTGTAATGAAAAGACCGCTTTACCGGCCAAAGAAAGTCAGTTAAAATTTTTCTTGTCTCTCTTTTCTTTTTTAACTTTTGTTTAACTTCTCAAAATATCATTATATAGATATTGTAATCAAAAGACCGCTTTGCCACGAGGCCGATGCGATACTACCTCTTCCCCGTATTTAAACTAGGAACCAGAGAATTTTGATCTTCGGTAGGAACGTCGGCGACTAAACCGGCAACACCATTGAGCTTGCTCTGTGAGGAGGGTGTATGTTTCATACATTTTGGACACCCTACAGGAAGAAAAAAAACAAGACCTGTATAAAGGCTAATGAAATCTTACGTGGCAACGGCCACCAAAATAGCATATACCTCAGAGGCAGAAGCAATCATAAAACTTGAACTCCCCCTCTAGGAGACGGAAGCTCCAAAAATTATACCAGGATTACAGGAATCCTATCATTGATGTAGATCCTGTCATTGGTGTAGATCCTGTCATTAATGGAGTCACGGAAAAAAAATATTGGTGGTTGTGCAACCTAAAATTCACTAACCCTCATCATGAGTGCTGAAAAGTCAAATAAAAATAGAAATAGAAATGAGAACGGCGTGAATGAGGCTGGAACACTTTGTGAAAGTTTCTCGCTCGGCGGGTGCCCCACGGGTGAGCAGCGTGGGCCCAGTCGTCATCAAGCAACTGCTAAAAGAAGGTGGACAAAAGAATCAAATGTGTCGGTAATGGAGTGCTACTTTCTGGGTAATCTGGGAAATGATAATGAAGTACCCGCTGGGGGATATAGGGAAAGAATGCACCAGGCATGGACCGACAGAGACCTATTTGAATTAAGTGAACAAAATCTGTGTGACCAAGCTGGAGCCACCAAGAAACGGGTGCTTAGGGATAGTAAGACCAGCGGTGAACGGAAATATGATGATGATGATGATGATGATGATGATGATGATAATAATAATAATAATAATATTATTATTATTATTATTATTATTATTATTATTATTATTATTATTGTTGTTGTTGTTGTTTTCTCTTTGTTACTTTCACAAGGTGTTCCAGCCTCATTCACGCCGTTCTCATTTCTATTTTAATTTGACTTTTCAGCACTCATAAATAAGTTACTTTTGAGTTGCGCTTTTTGTCATTAAGTTGGCCGTGGTGATGGATTACGTTAGCTATGTTTACCTTGGTGATGGATTGTGGCAATCGTATACAAAAGTAAAGAACTCTTCTCTCTATCTATTATATTTCTGCTGAGTTACTTCAGTCCTTTATATAAACTAATAATGATAATAATAATAATAATAATAACGAATGCCCTAGACTTCCCAAAACCACTACAGGTTGCGCCGACACGACCAGATAGCGAAAGTTCTATATTGGAAAGGGTGCGAAAAGTGGAGGCTAGAGAAAGGCAAGACGTGGTGTGAGCATAAACAGCAGAGAGTGGTGGAGTCGGAGACTAGCAAACTCCTCTTGAATTTCTCAATCCAAATAGATCCGGTGCTAGAGCATAACAGACCGGACTTAGTGGTAGTGGACACGATGCACCACATGTGCTATATAGTTGATGTTTCATGTCCCTTTGATCCATTAATAGTCAAAAAGGAAGCCGAAAATATAAATAGATACAACCCGCTGAAGTACGAAATAGTTCGGCAATGA
This sequence comes from Octopus bimaculoides, assembly GCF_046866305.1. NCBI lineage: Eukaryota > Metazoa > Mollusca > Cephalopoda > Octopoda > Octopodidae > Octopus > Octopus bimaculoides. The sequence continues at coordinate 55,094,545 of NC_142944.1, forward strand.
AAATGGAAGAAGGTGAAGATATTGTTGGATCTTTGAGAACAGTATCAGAAGGCATCACGAAGAATATAAAGGAACTTGGAATAGAGTGCCTAGTAGGACTGTTACAAAAGAATTGCTTCCTTGGCACAGCCAGATTAATCAGAAAAGTATTAGAAAGATGAAGAGAACGAATAGCACAGTACCGTAGGCTGCACGTAGGAAAGCAGCTACTCATGTAAAACTCCAGGAGCTCCAACAAAATCTGTAACAAAGAGAAACAACAACAACAACAACAACAACAATAACAACAATAATAATAATAATAATAATAATAATAATAATAATAATAATAATAATAATAATAATAATAATAATAAAATAATAACAACAACAGTTTGCTTCAATAACGATAATAATAATTTGGTTCAATATTTTTCTCCTAGATTGTCATTCTCTGTAATGCTCACCCTGTCTCTTTTTAAAAATTTCTTGTCGCCATCACATACCAGCTCTTTAAGAGCTTCAATTGCGTTGATGTCCAAGAATTGGTTGGAAAAGTGCCTCAAGTTACCACCTCAGTAATCTAGGTTTAATGCTACTAAATATATATATTGAAAATGTATATCTATATGTTAATCTATCTAACTATTTAAGATCGTACGCAATAACGTGTACTAAATAATCACCATTAAGAGAACTTTACCTGCAAAACACGTTTTCTTATATAACTTACAGACTTATATCCCATACATAATTATGTATGTATGTATCTCTCTCTCTCTCTCAGACACACACACACACACATACACACACACACACACTCTCTCTCTCTCTCTCTCTCTCTCGTGTAGTCTCTCTCGCACACTTTCTCACTCTCTTAGTCTCTGTCTTTCTCTCGTTCTCTTTCTCCGTGTGTGTGTGTGTGTATGTACAGATATATACATATACATGCATACCTATATGATATACGTATGTATACATATAGATAGATTCTGTGTAGTGTAAAATGATGCTAGGGTGTTTGCTGTCTCTTAGTGATTATGTCTGGCATGTTAGTGTTAATGAGTTTGCGTTTGTGCAGTGTATGATAGTGCTGTTCTATATTGTATGGAGTTGCGACTATGCATATTGTGGCCTATGTGTGATATGCATCGTAGTGCTGCTTGTGAAGTATGGCTGTGTCGTGTAGTACAGGAAGAGTTAATGCAGTATATTATAGACTGCTATTGTGAAATGTGACTGATGCTTCGTGTACTGGTATAAGTATGAGATTGGGAGTCTCATAAAAGAGGAAGAACTTCCTGTTTATTGAAAGGAATTGTGTGATTTTTTATTTTTTTATTTTTATATTAGTGACTTCATATTACAAAGTAGCGTTAGTTTGTTCAACGATGTATCCACGCATATCTGTTTTTTCGTATTTGAATTTCGATTCAACAGCTATCTCAATCGATATTTCGGGAAAATTTTAATACTTTTCTTCATAGAACTCAAACGTTCCGAATAGTAAAACCTTTCTATTTAAAAACAGAAAAGTATCATTTGCTATCAAAAGAAGCCGCTACTTAATCATGTGACTCCTTTGAAAGACATTCAACCAAGACTAGTTTATTTCGTCCATATACATTTTTTCTTTAATAATACAATTTTTAGCAGGCAATCCATGGGTACACAGCCATTTATGAATTTGTTTTATTTTATTTTATATAATATTTTTTATTCTGTTTTATGTTTTTTGATTTTATTGAGTTGTTCTTTGTTTTAATGTAATGTTATTTTTCATGAAATTGTTGTGCAGATTTACTTAGATCTATTTCAAAGAAATTAATGGAGGTAAAGGAAGCAAGGAAGAAGAAAGAGGAGGAGAAAAGGAGGGAGAGAAAGAAAATTAAAACGCAGAAGAATGCTGTTAATTCGATGACAAAAAAAATGATATATTTTTGAAAATTTTACATTAAAATTTTGAATGCTATTCTTTAAACTTTATCGCAACCATCACCCTTACCAGAAACACTAACATTAATATTTTAAAGCAGCACTCGTCAGTAGCACCACTTCCACAACCACTGTTATCACTTATACGACCATCACCACCACCATGATCAAAGCCACCAGGGTGCCGCCAAAATTGCAATGACGATTTTAAGGCTAGTGCCATCAAAATCATTAACAATATCATCAATATTGTCATCATTGCAGCGAGAGACCCTGAATGTGAACTGAAAATAGCAGTCAAATATCATTCAATTCCTATCCAGCTCTTTTGCATGAAGAAAGTACTTATTGGATAAACCTAGTCACAAACATCTCTTAATATAAGGTCTTTTAATGAAAAGAAGACATTTCAGGCTTAAAAGTGCTCGATCAACAAACATTTAATACGTGTGTGTGTGTGTATATATATATATATATATATATATATATATATATATATATATATATATAGAGAGAGAGAGAGAGAGAGAGAGAGAGAGAGAGGGGGTGAGAGAGAGAGGGGGGGGGGTGAGAGAGAGAGAGAGAGAGAGAGGGGGTGAGAGAGAGAGAGAGAGAATTAGGCAAAACCGAAGGAAGTGGCATTCATCACATTCGGTAGGTATTATTTGCGTTATATATTTAAAAACAATTTGATTCGACAAATTGTGCATCTTAAAGTTTCGTAGGCTCGCTCATAAAAACTAGAGAAGATTTCCGGATATTGACTTTGGTCAACACACGTCACACGTTGTTACTAACGCAGTGTTATTGACATAGAAGTGACAACAGATTCAAATTGAATTCCAAGGATCACATGGTTGGTCAGGAAGTCGATGGGAATCATTGGCGCGCGTACTTGTGCACGAGTATATCTGCGTCTGCGTGTAAGCAAGTGTGTGTGTGTGTGTGTGTGTGTGTGTGTGTGTATGTGCATGTGTGTATGTGTGTGTGCGTGCGTGTGAGTGTGTGTATGTTCGAGAATGTATGAGAGCGAATATGTGTGCACCAGTATCTGCAATATCAGCCGCTTCCCATTGCTGGTCTGGCATCTACATACTAGTTTCGGGGTATTGCCCCATTGACAAGGGGCAATATCGGCAACACAACTAACAACAATGAAAACAAAAACAAGAGCAAAAACAACAACAGCATCCTCGACGATGGCAACAGCGTGGGTAAAAACACAAACACGGTGAGTTACAAGTACGGTACATAAAGTCGGGTTCAAAGGTAACAGGAGCTCAATGCATTTGGGAACGAGGATGAGGGGAAGTTCATAGTGCTACTATCAACAATGATACACACACAGACATACAGACACACACACACAAGCACAGACGCATGTGTATTGACAAGGGGCTATACCCCGAAACTAGTCTGTATATGCCAGACCAGCAAGGGGAAGCGGCTGACCTCCCCTGTTCGAAGATTATAATGGACACAGGTTCGTGTGTCACATAGATTAGCTAGAGGCGATGGCCTCTTGGAGCTAATCAACGGCAGCATTCGTCCTATTTTTTGGACTGCTATGAAGGGAGAGATAGGTAGATAGATTGATAGATAGATGGAAGGATAGCTAGCTAGCTAGCTAGCTAGCTAGATAGATAGATAGATAGATAGATAGATAGATAGATAGATAGATAGATAGATAGATAGAGATTAAGGTATAGATATACAAGTTGCAGTGAATAAACTGTCGTCTAAATTACGCAAAAATGAAAATAACACTGACATTTCATTTTAACAGATATATTTACCAAAATTACATAAAAATATCTTGAAATCCTAAAGAGTAAATTTATTTATTCAATAAAATCGCCATTGTCTTTAACCACGACCTCTAGACGATTTCAGAATCTCCTGCAACTCTTCTGAACAGTCTCCTTGTTCAAGTTGGTGAATGCTGCCATAATCCTTGCCTTCAGTTCATCTTTGATGTTACAAGCAGTTTTGCTGGTCCCTCGCTCAACTGTGCCCCACAAATAATAATCATGGGGGTTGCAGTTTGGGGAGTCAGGTAATCAGATGTTAGGGGGGATGTGGTTGCAGAAATTGTCCGACAGCCATGACTGGGTTCTCTAGCTGGTGTGGCATGGGGCAGAGTCCTGTTGCCTGACACAGGGTCTCCAAGCAGCTACCCTCCTCATGGCAGCACTAACTCCTCCAGGCACTTAATGTAGGCCTCCGTGTTAAGTTTAAGGCCGTGTGGGAAGATGAATGGAGGCATAAGTGATCATTAGTGATCACTCCAAACACCATCATGTTGAATGGTTGTTTGACTTTTATCACGCTCGGTACATGTTTTGGGGACACGGCAACGGTTGTTCCGTCTGTTCATATTGGAGCTTCCTGCGCGAATGCCAAGCTCTATAGTAAGTCGTTTCCGAATTTCTGGCAGAGTGAATTGCGTCACAGTGGTGTTTTTCTCACAGGCAGTGCGCAACTGCCCCTAAAAAACTGAGTAGTTGACAAATTCAAAAACAGACACTGCACATGCGCGAAATTAAAAACAATATGGCGACAATTTACCCGTTGCACCCTGTAGATATATATGTATGCATATATATATATATATATATATATATATATATATATATATATATATATATATATATATATATATATATATATATATACGTAGACACACACATGCACACACACTCACACACAGATATATTAAAGTGAAACCTTACTGTGAACCGTCTCTCTCCCTTCTCCTTTGCTGGCCCTTGTGTATCTTTCTTCTAACCTTCACTATCTTTCGTTTCTTCTCCCTTCTCCTCATTCCCTTTGTTTCTTGTTTTGCTCGTGTTTTGTGGCTATTTGTATTAGTTTTCCTTGCTTCTGGAGTAGGTATTTTTGCAGTCCTATGGTGGTTATTTTATAATAGTTTTCCAGCTGTATAAAACCCCGGCCACCTTCTGTGCGTTGTATATATAGCCTTTCTATGTCAGATTTTAGGTGGCAGAATCGTTGGTATAGCGGTTAAAATGCATAGCGGTATTTCGTCCGTCTTCACGTTTTGAGTTCAGATTCCGTCGAGATCGACTTTTCCCTTCATCCCATCGGGGTCAATGAAATAAGTACCAGCTACATACTGGGTCGATGTAAACGACTCATCCTCTCTCCCATAGCTCCAAATTTCCAAGATTATTATCATTATTACTATTATTATTGTTCAGTAGTTTTATTTTTATAATGTGCTTTCACTTCAGTAACGAGCGCAACTCTGTGCGCCTTGGGTATGTGCTGTGGTTTGCTGTGATGCTCTATTATTGTTATTATTATTATTATTATTATTATTATTATTATTATTATTATTATTATTATTATTAATATTATTATTATTATTATTAGTATTGTTGTTGTTGTTGTTGTTGTTGTTGTTATTATTATTATTATTATTATTATTATTATTATTATTATTATTACTCATGTTGTTGTTGTTGATGATGACAATAATGGTGATATGATGATGATAAAGCTTTCTTTCTGCCTCTGCAAGATTCTTCCCAAATCTTTTGTATAGACACGTAATGTTGCTAAACCCATCATGTTTATATGTAACTGGTCAGTTTCCTTTTGCATTATGTGTAATAATTTTTTCCTAAACTATCAAAAAAGTAACTTTGCTTGTGTCAATATCCTGCACACTCACTCAACTAGTGTTTGCAATATTGAGGTGCAGGTGCAATATTGAGGTAAAGGCGGCGTGCTGGCAGAAACGTTAGCACGCCGGCGAAATGCGTAGTAGTATTTCGTCTGTCTTTACGTTCTAAGTTCAAATTCCACCGAGGTCGACTTTACCTTTCATCCTTTCGGGGTCGATTAAATAAGTACCAGTAACGCACTGATATCGATGTAATCAACTTAATCCCTTTGTCTGTCCTTGTTTGTCCCCCCCCCCACCTATGTTTAATCGCTTGTGGGCTATAAAGAAATAAATATTGAGTTGGAGTCGGCGTCTGTGGATATTATAATTTGCATACCTGATGATTTTCTCATAAATTATATTTTAATAAATGTTTTAATGTTTACATGTATTTTATGCAAATTCTCACTGCTCTTTGCTTTATATTATCATTTTATTTGGTGTGCGGATCTTGTGGCCAATAAAGAATTCTTCTTCTTCTTCCTCTTCTTGATAAGGGTACACCAAGCGCGTGTATCACAACCATATGTGCGTAACATGACGATCTCGTATCAAGATAAACATCGGATGACTTTGAAGAAGGGGGTCCATTTTAATCAAAACGTCCCAGAATAGGGTTTGTTTAAGGATGTTTAACGAAGCACCCATGTTTCCAGAGGTGAATTATTCAAATCCCAAAGAATTATTCTCAACACATGGCTAACATGCTCCCCCACTACTTTTGGTCGTCATCAAAAATGCACATATCATCAGCCACCACAGGACATGCTCCATTGGTTAGGATCAAGTAACTGACAAACAAATCTGTGGTATTGTGCATATTGTAGCCCATATTTTATGCCAAGACAAAATATGTACTTCATTACTTTTCCAATGAGTTAAGATCAAAAACCATGTGACCCAGTGCCTAATATTGCATCATGGTATTCATTATTATTATTATTAGTATTATTATTATTATTATTATTATTATTATTATTATTATTATTATTATTATTATTATTAGTAGTAGTAGTAGTAGTAGTAGTAGTAGTAGTAGTAGTAGTAGTAGTAGTAGTAGTAGTAGTAGTAGTAGTATTGGCAGTAAACTGGCAGAACCGTTAGCGCATCGGTCAAAATGCTCTTTTATGAGTTGGAAAACCGCTTTTCATTCCTCTGGGGTCGATAAATTAAAATACCAGTTAAGCACTCGGGTATCAGCTAACTCTTACATTTAAAAATGCTAATCTCGTGTCTAAGTTAGAAAACAATTATATCGATGATCATGACGATGAAGATGGTGGTGGTGGTGGTCATGATGAGGAAAATGATAATTTCTATAACGGAAAACAATGACAACATCAACGATAATAACATGGCTACCATTTCTATATGTAGTTGTAGAAGTTGTAATATTAGTAGTAATGACAACAACATCAATAATAAGAATAAAGTTACTATGAACAACAACAATAATTACACTTACTACTAATACAACAGCTATAACGACGACGACGCCGACGACAACAACAACAGTAATAACAATAATGATGATAATAATAATAATAATAATAATAATAATAATAATAATAATAATAATAATAATAATAATAATAATAATAATTCTGATGTTATATGATATATCATTGTGATAGTTAATTGAGCCGGCTAGATCATTTGTCATCAAGTAAACATAGGGAAAAGATATTGTTGAAGGTAGGATAGGATTGTGCGATGCCAGCGATGACATAGTACTAAGAGTCACTCTCCTTTTCTTGAAATGGGTATTAAATAATAATCTCCTTATTGAAGCAGTTTTGCAGGGATTTTCGATAGCTTTCAAACTGAATCTGATACATTATTGTCCACTGAAGGAGACAGAGTCGGAGAAGATGAAGAATCGTAGGTAGAATGCAGGGAGGAGGTATAAAATAGCAAACTTTAGTAGATATATAGATAAATGGATAGCTGTGTGTGTGGGGGGGGGAGTGCATATATACATGCATACATACATACATACATACATAGAAGCGTACGTATATTTACAAATAAACATCTCTACGTACACGCACATATATATGTATGTCTCTATGTATGTATGTATGTATGTATGTATGTATGTATGTGTGTATGTATGTATGTATGTTTGTATGTATGTTTGTATGTATGTATGTGTGTGTGTATGTATGTATGTTTGTATGTATGTTTGTATGTATGTATGTATGTATGTATGTATGTATGCCTATGTTCGTATACAATATGCAATATATTATATGTAATTTACAATATAATATAAGTATGTATAAATGCCTATGAATGTGTGAGTATACAGAAAGCGAAAGAGAGTGAACACAAGGAAGAGGACGAGAGAAGGGGTATTTATAAAGAAAGAGAAATGCAGAAGTTAACAAAGTGAAACATCAAAGTAGCAGTAGGAAATATTTAAGTTTAGAAGACAAATATATAGAGATAGATTTAGAAAGGGAGACCTATTTTAAGATCCAAAAGGAAAAGAGGAAGCAGTGATTAGAGAAAAGATAGGAGTGTTTGTTATATGAGGGTTGCAATAAAAAAAACAAAGGATAATATATAAGATAGGTAGAAGTATCAAGGTGAAGAGAATGTGTAGTGAAGTACGAGAGGACTTTAATGAGACAGAGAAAAAGTAGAGACGTCGTGAGAGAGAAGAATATATATGAGATATGAATGTAGAGACCACAATTAGGTATATAGAGAGAAAATAGAGATGCAGATAAAGAAGACGAAGATAAAGAAACCAGGAAAAAAAAGTAAAGATTAAAGAATTCAATGAGAAGAGAGGTGAGATATAGGAGAGCGAGTGAGTGGATACCTTGGAATAAAATGATATTTACCAAATTTAGAATCATAGAAACACCATGACACGGATATACACTCATACACCGCCACAGAAACACACAAACACATGCATATAAGCATAGATGTGTGTGTGTGTGTGTGT